>NC_057814.1:162026188-162188224 GCF_018294505.1 Triticum aestivum | reverse complement strand
AATACATCAAAAAATTCAAAAAATAAGACTAATTCATTTTAAAATCTTAAAAATACAAATAATATATAAAAAATCCACAAAATAAAACTAATTCATTTTAAAAATTCAGACCGATTGTTTTGTTCTACATCCTCGATCCCTTGAAGGTTTGACAAAAGGTTTGATACATCATTCAGTTCATCGACCAAATACAAATCATCCGGATTCCCCATCGTACGTTTTAATTCACATGATCCATTAAACAAAGTTTGGTACAATAAATTATTACACATCAATTCTTCCCTTGTGTCCCTGCTTGCTTACGATTGTGCCATATCCATGGAGCATCCTCATCATTTAACTTAATGCTTGGGTCAGTGTTCACTTTGAAGGGCGGAATTTCACCAAACATATTATAATCTTCTGACATGTCTGTCTTGTCCTCCACTCCCACGATGTTTCTTTTCCCTGAAAGAACAATGTGGCGCTTTGGATCATCGCATGATGTACTGATCGTTTTCTTATCTTTCCGTTTCCTCGGTTTGCTACTCATGTCCTTCAAATAAAAAACCTGAGCGACATCTTTGGCAAGGACGAATGGTTCGTCAAGGTAACCAAGATTGTTGAAATCCACCATTGTCATTCCGTATTGCTCGTCCACCTTTACCCCACCTCCTGTTAGCTTGAACCATTTGCACCGGAACAAAGGGACCTTAAAGGAGGGTCCATAGTCAAGTTCCCATATCTCCTCTATGTAACCATAATATGTGACCTTTTGCCCATTCTCGGTTGCTGGATCAAAGCGGACACCACTGTTTTGGTTGGTGCTCTTTTTATCTTGGGCGATGGTGTAAAATGTATTCCCATTTATCTCGTACCCTTGGAAAGTCGTTATAGTCGAAGATGGTGTCTTGGCCAACATGTACAGCTGATCTCCAACATCATTGTCATTCATTAAATGTTTTCGCAACCAACTGCCGAAAGTCTCCATGTGGGCCTTTCTAATCCAGGATTCAGGCTTCCCCGGGTTGTCGGAGCGTAAAATATTCTTGTGTTGCTCGAAGTACGGAGCCACCAAGCTAGAATTTTGCAGAACTGTGTGGTGTGCTTCAGTCATAGAATGACCGTCCATACATATCGTTGATTTCCTTCCGATCGTGCCTTTTCCACTTAGTCTCCCCTCGTGCCGCGATTGAGGAATACCAATCGGCTTAAGGTCAGGAACATAGTCAATACAGAAATCAATTACCTCCTCATTTCCATAGCCCTTGACGATGCTTCCTTCTGGCCTAGCACGGTTACGAACATATTTCTTTAATACTCCCATGAACCTCCCAAAGGGGAACATATTGTGTAGAAATACAGGACCGAGAATGGAAATCTCTTCGACTAGGTGGAGCAGGAGGTGCGTCATAATATCGAAGAAGGATGGTGGGAACACCAACTCGAAACTGACCAGGCATTGGACCACATCATTCTGTAACCGTGGTAGATCTTCTGGATTGATTACCTTCTGAGAGATTGCATTGAGGAATGCACATAGCTTCACAATGGCTACTCGAACATTTTCCGGTAGGAGCCCCCTCAAAGCAATCGGAAGCAATTGCGTCATAATCACGTGGCAGTCGTGAGACTTCAGGTTTAGGAACTTTTTGTCCGCCATGTTTATTATTCCCTTTATATTCGACGAGAAGCCAGACGGGACCTTCATACTGCTCAGGCATTCAAAAAAAATGACCTTCTCTTCTTTGGTAAGAGCGTAGCTGGCACGACCTTGAAACCATTCCGGATGCCGGTCATCTGGGTCTTTCAAAAGTTGCTGGTCCTGCCGTGCTTCCTTTGTATCATTTGTCTTCCCATACACGCCCAAGAAGCTTAGCAGGTTCACGCAAATATTCTTCGTAACATGCATCACGTCGATTGCAGAGCGGACATCTAGGACTTTCCAATATTCTAGCTCCCAAAATATAGATTTCTTCTTCCACATGGGTGCGTGCCCGTCAACTCCCCGCGGAACTGATTGTCCGCCAGGACCCTTTCCAAAGATGACTTTCAAATCCTTGACGATATCAAATATCTCAGCACCAGTACGTTCCGCAGGCTTCGGCCGGTGATCTGCCTTGCCGTTGAAATGCTTGCCTTTCTTTCTTACGTTATGATTTCGGGGAAGAAATCGACGATGACCCAGGTACACGTTCTTCTTACAATTACCCAAACGTACACTTTTAGTCTCATGTAAGCAGTGCGTGCATGCATTGTATCCCTTATTTGTCTGTCCCGAAAGGTTACTGAGAGCAGGCCAATCGTTGAAGGTTAAAAAAAGCAACGCTCGTAGGTCAAATTCCTCTTCTTTGTGCTCATCCCAGACACGTACACCAGGTCTGCCCCACAACTGTAAAAGTTCATCAACTAATGGCCTTAGGTACACATCGATGTCGTTCCCGGGTTGCTTTGGACCTTGGATGAGCACTGGCATCATAATGAACTTCCGCTTCATGCACAACCAAGGAGGAAGGTTGTAGATGCATAGAGTCACGGGCCAGGTGCTATGGCTGGAGCTCTGCTCGCCAAAAGGATTCATGCCATCAGTACTTAGACCAAATCTTATGTTCCTTGCGTCAGCTGCAAAATCTTTGAACACTCTGTCGATCTTTCTCCATTGCGTTCCATCAGCGGTGTGTCTCAACTCCCCGTCGGACTTACGGTCCTCTTTGTGCCATCGCAATGACTTGGCATGCTTTTTGTTCCTGAACAGACGTTTCAACCGTGGTATTATAGGAGCATACCACATCACCTTGGCGGGAACCCTCTTCCTGGGTTTCTCGCCCTCAACATCGTCACCAGGGTCATCGCCTCTGATCTTATTACGCAATGCAGTGCATACAGGGCATTCATTCAAATTCTCGTATTCACCGCGGTAGAGGATGCAGTCGTTAATGCATGCATGTATCTTCAGAACCTCTAAACCTAGAGGGAAGACAACCTTCTTTGCTTCGTACGTACTGGCGGGCAACTCGTTATTCTTCGGAAACATATTCTTCAACATTTTCAGCAAATTTTCAAATGATGAGTCAGCTACACCTTCCTCTGCCTTCCATTTTAGCAAATCCAGTGTGCAGCCCAGCTTTTTCAGACTATTATCGCATCCTGGGTACAACGACTTTTTGTGATCCTCTAACATGCGATCCAAATTCTCCCTCTCCTTGTCAGTTTCGCAGCGTCTCCGTGCATCAGCAATGGTCCGACCAAGATCATCAGCGGGCTCATCATGTGCCTCTTCTTCACCTTCACCTAACCCTTCCCCACCTTCAGCATCATCCTCCATGAAAGTATCACCGAAATGATCATGATAGTTGTCATCGATATCATCCCCTTCTTCATCTTCGTCCATTCTAACCCCTCTTTCTCCATGCTTGGTCCAACAATTATAGCTTCGCATGAAACCGTGCCGAAGCAGGTGCATGTGAACGTCTCTTGAGGAGGAGTAACCCTTCTGATTCTTACAGACAGCACATGGACAGATAATAAAACCTCGCTGCTTGTTCGCATTTGCCACTACGAGGAAATCTTTCAAACCCGTAGTGAACTCGCCGGAGAGTCGGGGACCGTACATCCATTGCCGATTCATCTGCATTATTATTATATAAAGTATATAATTAACCATCATGCATTTGTTAAACTAACTAGCTAGAAATAATACAAATTAAACAATGAACTACACACATGCATATTTTATCAATGACACATGAAAGGTTCAAGTTGCTAACCGCGATCGCGGAGGAAAAATAAATGAGAAAGCTCAAGTGTGGCTCGGACACTTCATATCATGTTTGTTTCGTGCTCTCGAGCATTTCATCGAACACGTTGTGTGCATAGGAGGAACCAAAAGCAAACCCACCACCCCCCTTCTGAATTGTGGCTAAGTGAAGTGAGCTGAGTCCTATATATAGGGATGGGCCTTTAGTCCCGGTTGGCCTGGCCAACCGCAACTAAAGGCCTTCGGGCCAGCCTGAGGACCTTTAGTCCCGGTTGGCCAGGCCAACCGGGACTAAAGCCCCTCCCGTCCGCCAGCTGTCGACCGAGCGCGCTGGGCCCAGATAGTTGGTCGCGGGTCTCCTCCCGAACCGCGACTAAAGACCCCTTTGGTCGCGGTTCGATTATTTTAGGGACTAATGGGGGCGTATGGAAGCCTCTTTTTCTACAAGTGGAATAACGTACCTTGATGGGTACGGTGGTTGAGACGATTCTGTCCGTGAAGAGCGGATTGAATGAAGCCTTCATGAGCCTGCTAAGAGGCTTTGAGGTTTGTGATGTAATGTTTTCAACTATATTTTATTTGCAAAGATGCACCCGTGTATAGGTAGTAGCCCCTGAGACTCGGGTTGGCTTCCCATGGGAGGCGAACGGAGGATCAAGAAGAAATACTCAAGGACTAATCTGATTAACTGGAACACAGGCAGCTTCCCCCTGGCTACTTCCCGGACTACGGATATTGCTGAGTTGCAGCGGAAGCTTGATGTGGCAGGGGATGACATTGCGTTAATCAATATGCGTCTTGACGAGTTGCAAGGTATGTATTTGAAGCAGTCCTTTCACATACATTTTTGTAATATATGCATGACGCTGAAAGTTATATATTGGGATATGCATGGCTGCAGATGGTGCTGCCGCCGTTGAGATTCTTCGGGCGGAGCTGGCCCGGGCCAAGGAACAAGCCCAGTTTAGTAATGCGGCTGCTGAAAAGGCATCGGCTGAGTTAAAGGCTGAACAAGTTGCTCGGCGCCAAGACGAGGAGAAGATATCCATGATGGCGCTCGAACTAAAAAATGCTACTGGCTGCTGTGAATTTCTTGAGAAGGAGAATGAAGCCAAAACGGCTGAACTTGACAAGGCCTTACGAGAGGCGAGAGAAGCGCAGTCTGAATCCAGAGCAACCCGGGAGGAGATCCGGCAAGCTGGGGAGATTGCGGCCGGTAAGCCCTTTTGCTACAGACTAAGTTCATCGATCTGAACTATGCTCAGCTTAACCAAGTGTGGAGTTCTCCGGGCGAGTTTTTAGACTTGTCGAAGAGTTCTTCCGATGCAGCGCAGTTTTACCAAGCGCGAGAGGGGTATGCAACGGAGAAGCTTTTTTGGTCACAATTTGGCGCGTCAAAGCGCCCTCTGTTGCTGAATGAACAGATGTCCCAATGGGCCGAGCTTCATAGGATATCCGGCGCTGCCATGAAGAACGTCATAATCGGCTCTGGCCAACTGAGCCTGTTCCGAATAGCTACTTCGACTTGGTGTAGCGGCTTGTTGATGCGGTGCCACGTATCGACGCTGTGAAGCGGTCGGCGTGCATGGAGGGTGCACGGCTGGCATTTGCCCGTGTCTAGACATTCTGGGGGAAGATGGAGGCCATCGATGTCGCGGTGAAGAGTCCACCCAAGGGCAAGGACCGTTACGCACCGAAGCATTATTTTGAAGACGTCTTAGAGACCACCCACTTGATAGAGGGTCAATGCTTGAAAGACATAATATTCGAGTGAGGTGTATGGGAATTGTAAAAGACAATTTTATAGTTAATCTATTTTTATGTTTTGCTCGAAAGCTTGTGTTCCTCCTGTGCGGCCGTTTTTATATAGTCTGAAAGTTTTCCAGTCGTCGGCTTCAGCCCGCTCGTAGGAAGTACGGGGGTGTTCCGAAAAGCATTTGATCACTCTTGACCCAACATCTTGGTCCATGAAGGAGGTGATAATGAGGCAAGCCAGGCAATCAGACTATAGGGCATTAACACTTTCACTTAGCCATAGGAGTTTCATAGGGGGGTACTACGATATAGCCCCTGGTATGTGTCCGGCTTACTCCAATATGGTGCGTTACATATATGACCTGAAAAAAAGGTCCTTCATGTGATACGGAGGGAATCGCGACAGATTTCGATAAGTCATCGAGTGGTTGACCAGCTCTCGCAGCATCATGACAGTCGGTTTTCGGCTTTCTCTACCGAGGTGCTTGACCAGATGAACCAGAAGCACAATCGCAGTAGTTCTCCCTTTACTACCCTAGCCGGTAAAGCGGAACGTAAGGTGGCAAGCATAGGAGCCGGGCAACCCAACCATTGACCCAAGACATGATTCAGAGTTGATGCATATAAGGCCAAACTCGTGATGCAGAAGTACGCTATAAAGATGTTTCGGCTTTGTCGGCAACTCATTTGTTCCCATATCGAGCCCCTGGCGGGCTATGCCGAGGTATATCTGTGAAACAACCATAGGATCCATATTCATTTGCGAAAAGAAACGAATGATTAATTTGGATGATGTTTACTGGGACCTGAGCGATATGCCAATGATTTCTTTATATATAAAAAGACCACAACCCCGGCTATTTGACATGCCCGGGGTCGAAGGCAGAGGAAAAAGGAATATTACAGGCTCGAAATAAAGAGTACGGTCTACAAAAAGTTATTTTGGACCTCCTGTCGCACATCTGCGCTGCCTGTCCTCGGCGAGGGGAATCCTTTACGGAAGTAGCCCCTTAGGTGAGTGTACGGATCCGAACTCCAATAGAGTCAGTTTAGATGTTCTTCCTTTGCGTCACCTATTTTTAAGAGATAATGAAGAAAGAAAGATTAAAGTAGAGAAAAATGTTACGGGAGTGCTTGCAGGCTTGTCCGTATTGTGCTTCCGCCGATACCCATGGTATCTTAAGCACGTAGTGATGTATGCGTGATACAAATTTTGCGGGTATATGAGGTGGGCGGCGGAAGCCGAACTGCTATTTCCGCTCCGGGATTGGTCGATCCTTGGGGGGAATTTACTTCTGACCCACGGTATTTGGTTGGTGAATTTCTTCGTCGTCCCTATCGCCTGGCGGCCTCCTCCCATTGTGTTCGGCGTTGAGCTTGCCGGCCTGCTTGAAGACCCAACAGCTTCTGTTGGTACGATTGGCTAGTTTATCGGGGTGGCCATGAAACTGGCAGAGTCGGTCCAATATCCTGTCTAGGTTGGATGGTTCGTCTCTGTTCACCTTGAATGGCTTTTTCTGTTGACCGGGTTTGGGATTGCTGAATCCGGCATTGACCGCTGGGTCGCGTGATCTTTCATTATCATTGCGAGTGTTGTGTTTGCTTCGTCGTGGCTTGCCATTGCCGTCTCGAATTTCGGAAGTGCCCGTGTCGCTGGCGCTATTGCTTCTACGAGCGAGCCAGCTATCTTCTCCCGCGCAAAAGCGGGTCATTAGAGCGGTGAGGGCTGTCATGGATTTAGGTCCGTCTTGACCGAGGTGGCATGCAAGCTATTCATCCTGAACGCTATGTTTGAAGGCCGCAAGGGCTTCCGCGTCCGGACAGTCGATGATTTGGTTCTTTTTAACTACGAACCTGGTCCACAGCTTCCTGGCTGACTCTCTGGGCTGCTGGACAATGTGACTTAAGTCATCGGCATCCGGTGGCCGGACATATGTTCCTTTGAAGTTGTCGCGAAAGGCGTCTTCCAAATCTTCCCAGCTGCCAGTAGAAATTTCCGGCTGACTGTTTAACCAGTACCGAGATGGTCCTTTGAGTTTTAGTGGTAGGTAGTTTATGGCATGAAGGTCATCTCCACGGGCCATGTGGATATGGAGGAGGAAGTCCTCGATCCATACCGCGGGATCCGTTGTTCCGTCGTATGATTCGATATTCATGGGTTTGAACCCGTCTGGGAATTCATGCTCCATTACTTCGTTTGTGAAGCAAAGAGGGTGTGCGACACCTCTATATTGGGCCACACTACGACGTACCTCCGATGGAGTCCATTTGCAGATTTCGGCCCGGGCGTGGCTAGGTTTGTTACATCCGAATAGGTAGCCGTCGTCGCGTGTCGAGGCACGTCCTTGCGATCCGTAGATCGGTCTTGTGTGTCGTACTCTACTATCCAAGTCCTGTCGGAGGTCGTATGTACAACTCCGAGCTGTTTTATTCTTGCCTTTACGGCGAGGTGGGGCGGTCTGGTGTTCGGCTTGAGTTGCCGCTTTATCCTGACCAAGTTGTGGTCGGCCTGCCGCCTTGTGTGATGATGGTACGGGCTCCAGCGCCTCGTCATCAATCTGTGGTAGGAATCTACGCTTCAGGTAACTTTTGGCTAGGCCACTTAGGCCGTATTCTTCGGCGGCCAGGACTTCAGTCCATCTATCATTGAGTAGATCTTGGTCCACTTGAAGCGGCAGTTGCTTCTTTTTCAGGCTCCTTGTAGTGGCTATTAGCCGGCGTTTGAAGCGCTCCTGCTCGAGAGGTTCCTCAGGCACGATGAAATCCTCGTTGCCGAGGCTCTCCTCTTCCTCGGAGAGCGGAAGATAATTACTGTCCTTCGAGTTTCCGTGTAAGGCCTGTTCATCAGGGCTAACTTGCCCATTTTCCTGTTCCTCCTATTCGGAGGTTACCTTGACGGGGCCTTCATTATTTTCGGCATCGTCCGGAGTATTATTTTTTCCAGTGCCAGTATTGCAGCCTTTGGAACGACGTGACTTAGAGCGGCGTCGAGGAAGCTGGTGCTTGGGCTGTCTCTTGGGGGGTTTATCCTCAACTGCATCTTCTTTGTCATCGTTGTTAGTTTTTTCAGGCGTATCCACCATGTATACGTCGTAGGAAGAAGTGGCCGTTCGTCGTCCAGTGCATGGCGGGTTTTTGCCTTGCTCCTTGCCAGCATCGTCGTCCGTACTGACGATGTCTTCGGAGCCTTAGTCAAGCATGTCGGTTAAGTCCTCGACAGTGGCTATGAAGTGGGTGGCGAGTGGGAAGCAAGATTCTCCATCATCAACCCCTAGTTCGAACCGAACATAGTTCGGCTGTGAGTCCCCCGCCAAGGACAGGTGAGGGAGTCCTGGACTAGGGGGTCCTCGGACAGCCGGACTATATCCTTTGGCCGGACTATTGGACTATGAAGATACAATATTGAAGACTTCGTCCCGTGTCCGGGTGGGACTCTCCTTGGCGTGGAAGGCAAGCTTGGCAATTCGGATCTATAGATCTCCTCCCTTTTAACCGACTCCATGTAACCCTAGCCCCCTCCGGTGTCTATATAAACCGGAGGGTTTAGTCCGTAGGACAACAACAATCATAACCATAGGCTAGCTTCTAGGGTTTAGCCTCTACGATCTCGTGGTAGATCAACTCTTATAATACTCATATCATCAAGATCAATCAAGCAGGAAGTAGGGTATTACCTCCATCGAGAGGGCCCGAACCTGGGTAAACATTGTGTCCCCCGCCTCCTGTTACCATCCGCCTTAGACGCATAGTTCGGGACCCCCTACCCGAGATCCGCCGGCTTTCACACCGACATTGGTGCTTTCATTGAGAGTTCCACTGTGCCGTCATCATAAGGCTTGATGGCTCGTCTCGTTGTCAAGGACAACACCACCTCAGGGGGAGCCCTAGCTGTAGGCCAAACTCTCCAACTAGGCGGCTTTGTCATGACCGCCCGCTCGGCTGTTGCGCCGATGATGACTTCTCGGGTCATCGAAAACAGCCTCCGCGTAGGCTCGGAATTCACCGAGCAGATGGATCCAGTGGAGCTCTCTTCCTTGAACAAGCTCTTGGATCGCATTGCCGCCTTGGGAGTCGCTACGGACTATGATCGGATCGGGCTTAAACCCGACCAAAGGGATATTAACTCTCCGCCGGTCACCCATCAAATAGCGGTGGTGGAGGAGCAATGTAGCGATTCTTCCTCTATTTTTAGGACAAACTATGTCTGGATTCCCGAGCTCTCCGAGCCGGATACCCGTCTACAGGAGGACATGGCCCAAGCTTTGAACCTAGAATCAGACAGCGGGCCAGACCTATTGGGCAACATCCCGGAGCCCGAACTTCTAAGATCGGAAACTCCCCCGCCCCTGGGTCTCTGATTGGGTCAAAGTTCAGACTTAAATCTACCCACC
The DNA here is from genome assembly GCF_018294505.1 of Triticum aestivum. Classification (NCBI taxonomy): domain Eukaryota; kingdom Viridiplantae; phylum Streptophyta; class Magnoliopsida; order Poales; family Poaceae; genus Triticum; species Triticum aestivum. The sequence continues at coordinate 162,178,342 of NC_057814.1, read as the reverse complement.
CACCCAGATAAAAGTGATCTTTCCCACATTAGACAAGAGCCCCAAGAGACAGTACATCACTATTGGGCCAGATTCCTCCTTGTAATGAACAAGGTCAAGGACTATCGCGAGGAAGATGCAATTTTGTTCTTTTGCAAAAACGGCACGGACAAGGGAATCCTCAACGCCATAAGTTGCCGTGACATAGCACACTTCGCTGACTTGGCGGCCATAGTACAGAAGTACTGTGTGATGGAAAGCGCTTGGAAAACCCAAACAAAATTTTGGGATCCTCCGGCTCTCACTAAACCTCCCGTCCGAACAAAAAGGGTGCTCTCGTAAGTCACCCGATCTAATTACAAAGAAACAAAAGCCACTGTAGGGCGTGGAACTATATTGGAGGGATGGCTCAACAGGCCACACAAAATTTACAGTACACCGGATACCACGCCAACTCATAGCCTTAGAGCATGTTGGATACTCCGGCAGGTGGCCAAGGGCGGTGAGGATCTCCTCATCAACAATACCGCAGAGCACCATCTCATGGACAATAACAATACAGTATTTGCAGTCTTCGAGACCTTCGCCTCAAATAATAGGCGTAAGCGAGCACTCCGCAGCCTTGCCGAAGTCCGCCACGTGGCAGCAATAAATCCATGGAGCAATACGGCTATAACCTTCAATGCCAGTGACGAACCAAAATTCCGAAGAGCCCGAGCACCAGCCGCCCTGGTCCTTAGTCCAATTGTGGACGGCTTCTGGCTTACTAAAGTGCTCATGGATGGTGGCAGCGGATTAAACCTCATATATGAGGAGACTCTTCAAAAAATGGAAATAGACAGGAGCCGCATTGAGCAAAGCAGCACGACCTTCAGAGGGATCATCCCTAGTCGGGAGGCACGATGTGCAGGAAAAATCACACTAGATGTGGTATTCGGCACGCCGGAGAATTATAGGTCCGAAGAAATCACATTCCAAGTGGCCCCGTTCAGTAGCGGATACCATGCCCTTCTATGGCAGGAGGCATTCACGATCCTCCAAGCTATACCCCATTACGGCGACATGAAGCTCAAAATTCCCGGGCCTAATGGAATCATCACTCAAGCTAGTGATCCAGACATAGCACTCCGCGTCGAAAATAAAACCGCTGCACTAGCCCTCGAGGCGTTATCCGAAGCCCTTGCGGCCGAAGAACTAACCGTGCTGTGCTCTAAAGTGGACAGGGATGACGTGATACTCGACAAAAGACCCAAGTCCACCTCTTTTAAACCAGCGGACGAAATAGTCAAATTCCAAGTCCACCCAACGGACCCTACAGAAATAGCATCAATCGGGGCACAGTTAAACACCACAGTAGATGCCACACTACGGGAGTTCTTGCGTGAGAATTGGGACATCTTCGCCTGGCATCCTTCAGACATGCCAGGAATCCCACGCAGGCTGGCCGAGCATAGCCTCAACATTCTAAAGGGGTTCAAGCCGGTCAAGCAGACTCTCCGGCGTTTTTCCGAACCTAAGCGACAAGCCATGGGAGAAGAGCTAGCCAAGTTACTTGAGGCCGGATTCATCAGAGAAATAAAACATCCGGACTGGCTAGCAAACTGGTGATGGTACCAAAGAAGGACAAATCCTGGCGCCTATGTGTCGATTTCAAGGACCTTAACAAGGCTTGCCCCAAGGATCCCTTCCCCCTCCCCCGCATCGACCAAATTATCGACGCTACTGCAGGACACGATTCATTGTGTTTCCTCGACGCATACTCCGGGTACCATCAAATTAAAATGGCGGAATCCGATCAGGCCGCAACGGCATTTATCACCCCATACGGCCCCTTCTGTTTTAATACCATGCCTTTCGGGCTCAAAAACGCGGGTGCAACCTATCAACGCATGATTCAGACATTCTTGGTAACACAGATCGGCAAAACAGTGGAGGCATACGTAGACGATGTGGTCATTAAAACCAGACACGTCGAATCCTTAATAGATGACTTGAGCCTCACGTTCAACAATCTCCGAACATACGACATCGAGCTCAATCCGGAAAAATGCGTTCTTCGGCGTGCCCGCCGGAAAACTCTTAGGCTTCATCGTCTCCAATAGAGGAATTGAAGCAAATCCGGCTGAAATCAGAGCTCTGTCACAGTTGGCCATCCCAACAGACCTCAAGCAAATCCAGAAACTAACTGGATGTGTGGCTGCCTTAAGCCGCTTTATCTCCCGATTAGGAGAAAAGGCACTACCTCTTATCGCCTTCTTCGACGCACCGAACACTTCGAGTGGACAGATACGGCCATGACCGGATTGGAAGAAATAAAAGCTATGTTGGCCACCAACCCAATCTTGGCCGCGCTAAATATCGGCGAACCAATGTTGTTATATATAGCGGCAACACACCAAGTTGTAAGCGCAGTGCTCGTCGTCGAATGAGAGACGGACGGACATAAGTTCCTAATTCAAAAGCCGGTATACTATGTATCCACTGTCCTCACTCCATGCAAATCACGGTACCCACATTATCAAAAGATAGCATACACGGTCTTCATGGCATCCCGGAAACTATGACACTACTTTCAAGACTGTTCAATTATGGTGGCCTCTGAAGTACCACTCAATGACATAATAAACAACCGCGGTGCCACTGGCCGGATTGCCAAATGGGCTATTGAGCTCCTCCCTTTTGACATAATATACAAACCACGGCGAGCCATTAAGTCACAAGTACTGGCTGGTTTCATCGCCGAATGGACAGAAGCCGACCTCCCTAAAGAGTACGGCGCGTACTCCAATTGGATCATGCATTTTGATGGCTCTAAAATGCTGGCTGGTCTGGGGGCTGGTGTCGTCCTGACATCCCCCACCGGAGATATAGTCCAATACGTACTCCAAATACTATACACAGACTCCAACAACATAGCAGAATATGAGGCCCTGTTACATGGTCTCCGGATGGCAGTCTCCATGGGCATTCAACGCCTAGAGGTGCATGGGGATTCGAACCTCGCAATATCTCAAATAAATGGAGACTTCGATGCCAAGGATCCGAAAATGGTAGCTTACCGCAACGCCGTCCTCAAGATGTCAGCTCGGTTCGAGGGGCTTGAATTCCACCATGTGGTCCGGGAAAACAATCAGGTGGCGGATATCCTCGCCCGCATCGGCGCTAAGCGCGACCCTGTCCCACCCAATATCTTCTTGGAAAGGCTGTTTAAGCCATCTGTGGTATGGGAAGGAGAGACCAGCAATAATAGTCCGGACCCGGCCACAACGCCAGATCTCGAACACTCTGACGTAATCGGAGGCTCAGCCACCGAAATAACACCTTCGGCCCACGTGATTATGGCCATCATCGCCCCGTGGACAGAACCCTTCTTGGCTTACCTAACTAGGCAAGAACTACCTGAGGACCCAAACGAGGCACATTGCATTGTGCGGCGGTCTAAAGCCTACAAGGTCCACGAGGGAGAGCTTTATAAGAAAAGCGCTACCGGAGTACTTCAAAGGTGCATCTACGAAGAGGAAGTACGGCAGCTATTGGCAGAAATTCATGCTAGACTTGGCGGCCATCATGCCGCAGCCCGGGCCCTAGTAAGCAAGGCCTTCCGAACAGGTTTTTACTGGCCGACGGCCCGAGCAGACGCACAGTACCTCGTTCAACGTTGCGTCGGTTGCCAGCTTTTTGCAAACCAAAGCCATATGCCACCTACCGCTGTCCAAACAATCCCCATTACTTGGCCTTTTGCGGTCTGGGGGCTTGATATGGTCGGACCCCTTAAAGGGGGAAGCCATAAGAAAAAATACCTATTGGTCATGGTGGATAAATTCACCAAATGGATAGAAGCCAAACCAGTTAAAACGGCCGAATCCGGACCAGTGATAGACTTCAGATCCAGGTTTGTACACCGTTACGCTGTCCCCCATAGCATCATCACCGATAACGGCTCGAACTTTACAACCGACGAGGTAAAGACTTGGTGCAGCAACATGGGCATTAAGCTTGATTATGCCTCCGTCTATCACCCCCAAACAAACGGTCAGGTCGAACGGGCAAATGGTCTTATCATGAGCGGCATTAAACCCAGATTAGTGCGATCCTTAAAGGAATCAGATACGCACTGGGTAGAGGAGCTCAACTCCGTACTATGGGGGCTGCGGATCACGCCGAATCGCACTACCGGATACACACCGTTTTTCATGGTGTACGGCGCGGAGGCAGTACTGCCCTGCGACATCATTCATGACTCACCTCGAGTGCAGATGTACGAAGAGAAAGAAGCTGAGCTTGATCGGCAGGACAGTTTGGACGCCATAGAGGAGGAGCATGACGTGGAAAAAGCCCGCTCCGCATTCTATCAGCAACAGGCTCGACGGTATCAAAGCAGAGAAGTACGAGCCAAAACTTATAATGTTGGCGAACTAGTTCTACGCCTACCAGAGAAGAAAAAGAACAAACTCGAGCCCAAATGGGAAGGTCCCTTCGTTATCGACCAAGTTCTGACCGGTGGAGCGTACCGTCTGCGGGATGCATCGGACAATCGACTCGAGCCAAACCCATGGAACGCAGCCAGACTCTGAAGGTTCTACGCCTAGTTCCGGACTATGTGTTCGTCTCCTTACCTCCGTCAATTTTTTGTATATCAGCTATCTATCTTTTCTTTCTTTCTTTCTTCCCTTTTTTCTTCACAACCTTACAAGGTTAAAATGTGTCTTGACTACACAATCTTGAGGCGCTAGGCGTGCTCATTATACCTGGGGGCTTCTTATACAGAGGCTTAAGATAATTATGTTCCGGGCTTTATGCCCCCCGCACATGTGTTACTTCTCCACATGTACTTTTCTTCGCCATTATATGCATCGATATGACTTAAGTTTTGGCCAAGCTGGGTTGCCTGACTCTTGTGTTTATGCCCTACGTTCCCGTTAATTCGGCTAGGGCATAACGGGAGCACCGCTGCAATTGTCACTGCCGGGTCAGCCGGATGTGTACCTCATACTGGGTGAAGCCGAAAGCTAGCATTCGTAAGGGAATATTCGGTCGGTGAACAAAAGATGACTTTTATTTATTGTAATGCATGCCCCAAGATGTTTATATCCTGCGTCTCCTTTCGCAGTTCGGACATGCACATTAATGCATGCGTACCCAGGGAAAGGAACCCTTAACGGAACTATTCTCCCTAGAAGATGTTTCTTACTATCCATGTGATATAACATAACTAGTTGGGTACTTGTCTGTTCAAGCACTTATGACCCCTACGCCTGGTTTCCACACGTACCCCGGTTTTTTACATAACTGAGCGGGTATTCGGATACACTCCGGACTATCGGGTCCGGAGGTCGAAGCGAAAAGGTTCGCCCTGACAAATGATTTACAATTCGGCTAGGGACAGTATATGTCAATCGAAGTACACAGTCACTTAGACTGACTAAATTCTTCTTCTATACCATCCAACAGGCTATCTAGCCTACAATCCTATTGGGAATACTTTGCAGCTAATTTCACCTGGTCATACACCAAACTGACGGGGATTTCATTCCCATCAGACCCCACAGGTCCGACTTCGGCCATATGGTTCGGGTCAGCCTTGGTATATCGAGTCTTCACCATGGCCCAGGCTTCCCTTGCACCTTGTCGGCAGGCAGATATCTTCCATAATCGGAAGCGCCGCCGCGCTCCCTTGAGCGTCTCTGGGAGCTCCCCCATGCCTCCTAGCAGGGAAGCGGATGGCCACAAGGCCTGGGCAATGCCTTGCATCACCTGCCGAACTTGTTCGTGCAGTTGTGATAGCTCGGGGAGAAGATCACCTCCAGACCCAGGCATCTCTTCTGCGGGACGACCCGTCAGCCTACCTACAGATATAACTCTGTTAGTCGGTTTCTTCGCCGAACCTATAAAAGTTCGTTCAACCACTTACTAAAAATGCCGCATCGAAGCCTCTTATTCTCCTTTACGGAGTCAGCAAGCTGGGCCCGAACATCTTTTAGTTCAACACTTAGCCGGATATTGTTATCTTGGAGATCGTTTTTCTCCTGCCTAACCTTCTTAAGCACACGCTTGCCAGCCTTTAGCTGTCGTTGAGCATGTTGCTCATCGCCTCGCACGACCTCCGGATTCACTCCGGAGTCATCTGCGGAATCTATTGTTAGATTTGCATGCATGTCGCATACTACCTGGTACATGTCATTCTTTGCAATAGAAACAAGTGTTACCAGAAGGGGCCTTCTCGGACTCCTTCACTACGGCAACTGTGGCTTGAAGTTGGGCTTTGCACTCCTCCAGCTCTTGGGACAACTGGGTATTCTTCTCCGTAAGAACCTACACAAATAATGATCCTTAAATCAGTTGTGTCAACTGTTTCAAGTCTCAGGGGCTACTGATATACGTAATTATTAGATTTTCTACCCGTATATCCTTTACATACTGGTCCGTGGCCCTGGCATGACCATTTTGAGCAGCTCGGATATACGCATCTCCTGAGTTGAAGGCATCGAACGCCTCTTGGGAGAAACAAGCGTTGCGGAGTAGGGCCTGACGACGCCTGTGATTCATGGCGCTCTCCACTTCGGAATTCGTAGCGGACAGCCTATCCGCATCCTCTGTAGGAGGAACATCCGGTGTTGGCCCCATGTTAGCGTCTGCCTCTAAGTCCGGCTCTGGAGCTCGACTGGTGGAGGCGTGGCCGGCAACCTCTCTGGATATAGTCCGGCGAGCGTTTTTCCTACTAGGAAACATGGGCGTTATTATATTTTAAAAGACGACAACCACGGAGCGGGGTTCTTTTTTATACCTCTGCGGCGGCGTCTCAGTCTTGATCGCCTTTCTTTTAAGCCTACCCGGCTTCGGTGCCCCTTGTTGGTGAGTCTCTGCGGGTTCGGCATGGCGTCTCGAGGGATCCTTCTCGGAAGTTGGGATTCCGGTTTCACTTACATGCGATGCAGGGAGTAGTCCAGGATAATCGGCTATGATGTCCACCATGGCACCGTCGCAGCTGAATTGATAGAATGTACTGTCAATAAGCTCCATAAATGTGTCCGGATCTTCTTCGAGTCCGGGGTCGAGGGCCCGGTCAGGGTCCTCTGGTTGTGGAGGCGGGCCGTGGACCTCCCTCACAGCTTTTCGTAGTTCCTAGTATGAAATGGCAAGGTAAATACTTATGACGAGGAATGCGGGAAGGTTTGGAGTAAAAAGTAGCAGCTCACCCAGCTTGGGGGGTTGTACATGGAGAATCCATCCCGTGGCTTAATGCGGATGAACTCCTCTTCCTCTCCATTGTACAAATCAGACAGAATTTTCGCTAGAGCAGGGACTGAGTCCGGTCCCTTACGACCGCAGCGGGAGGCATCGTCTTCTCCATTGAAGTGCCACATGGGTTGTCCCCGATATTGAAGTGGCTGCACCCCCCGCATTATACATATTGACATAACCTCGGTTATTGTCAATCCTGATTTGGCCAGCGTCTTTATCTGGCCCATCAGGTAAAGGACTTCTCCGTTATCTTCCTCCTGGGGGCTCCGAGGGCGCCAGCTGCGGTGTTTCTTCAAGGGAGCATTGTCGAACTCAGGAAGGCCCATCCGAATAGGTTCTAGAAGGGGGACGTCCTCCATATAAAACCACTCCGAAGGCCAGTCTTCGGAGGTTTTCTTCGGAGTACCGGACAGATATCCGGTCCCGGCGATGCACCATATTTCGGCTCCGCCCACTTGATATATTGACCCCTCCTGTGTATGGGGTACGAGGCAGAATAGCCTCTTCCATAGCTCGAAATGAGCTTCGCAGCCCAAAAACAGCTCGCAAAGGGCGACATAGCCAGCGATGTGTAATATGGAGGCGGGGGTAAAATTATGCAGCTGGAGGCCGTAGAACTCCAGGAGCCCGCGGAGGAACGGATGGATTGGAAATCCGAGCCCCCTTAATAAGTAAGGGACAAGGCATACCCGCTCCCCCATGGATGGGTTGGGAAAGCTCTCCGCTTGCTCCCCGCCGTTGTAGGTGGCGAGTCCGGCTCGAATGGGGACCATATACGCTGGAGGGAGGAATCCCTGGGTCTGTAACTCTACTAATTGGCTATGAGGGATGGAATACTTCTTCCAATTGCCTGGCATAGGCTACGGGAGCGGGAGGATGAGCTGCGATGGCCGGCCATGCTGGGATGGACTTTGTCGGGCGCGCTCCGATGGATACTCGCTGTGGGAGGACGGTGTGATCTGGATCTGAGGATCCCCGCCTCTTTGAATAGATGATTTACTTACATGGTTAGGGTGGCAAGTGTAAAAATTCCCCGACTTCTCGCATTCGCTCGACACGTGGAGGATAGCCATTATTAGGCACAGAAGCCAAGGAGTGCAACATTCACGGGAAGCCGGACACTACTTAACAGGTACTCAGAATTTGGAGAAGAACCCGCCTTGCAATGCCGAAGACAATCTGCGCGCCGGACTCATCGTCATTGAAGCCTGGTTCGGGGGCTACTGAGGGAGTCCTGGATTAGGGGGTCCTCGGACAGCCAGACTATATCCTTTGGCCGGACTATTGGACTATGAAGATACAAGATTGAAGACTTCGTCCCGTGTCCGGGTGGGACTCTCCTTGGCGTGCAAGGCAAGCTTGGCAATTCGGATCTGTAGATCTCCTCCCTTTTAACCGACTCCATGTAACCCTAGCCCCCTCCCGTGTCTATATAAACCGGAGGGTTTAGTCCGTAGGACAACAACAATCATAACCATAGGCTAGCTTCTAGGGTTTAGCCTCTACAATCTCGTGGTAGATCAACTCTTGTAATACTCATATCATCAAGATCAATCAAGGAGGAAGTAGGGTATTACCTCCATCGAGAGGGCTCGAACCTGGGTAAACATTGTGGTCCCCGCCTCCTGTTACCATCCGCCTTAGACACACAGTTCGGGACCCCCTACCCGAGATCCGCCGGTTTTGACACCGACAACAGGCTCTTTAATGAGTTTAGCACATCGTCCAAGGGCGAGTGTTGAAAGATGTCTGCGGCGCTGAACTCGAAGATCGATAAACGATCAAGTTCGGCATCCGCGGGCTCACATGGTTCGGAACTTACACCCAGAGACTAGTCCGGAGTTCCGGTGACACAAATATTGTGTGAGGTTTAGTTCGTCTGCGGCTCCAATGCCAGGGAATCTGCGGCCTCCATGGTGGGGTTGAGCCTCCACTCCTTGGACGGCGCTGTATGATCCGGATCTAAGGCCAGAGCTTTTACAGGAGCTATCTCCTGGATGCGGTTTGACGACAGATTTAGGTCATGTTCATCAAGGTGAACACGAGCGGTTGCTGCGGTCTCGAATCCAGTGAAGATCAAATCTCCGCAGACGTCCGCGACGTAGTTCAAGCTCCCAAATCTGACCTGATGGCCAGGGGCGTAGCTATCGATCTGCTCTAGATGGCCAAACGAGTTGGCCCGCAATACAAAGATATGTCCGGGGAGAAAGGTTTCTCCTTGGACAGCGTCATTGTTGATGATTGAAGGGGCCATCAAAACCTTTTGGGTACGGCACAGTGGAACTCTCAATGAAAGCATCAATGTCGGTGTCAAAACCGGCGGATCTCGGGTAGGGGGTCCCGTACTATGCGTCTAAGGTCGATGGTAACAGGAGACAGGGGACATGATGTTTACCCAGGTTCAGGCCCTCTCTATGGAGGTAATACCCTACTTCCTGCTTGATTGATCTTGATGAATATGAGTATTACAAGGGTTGATCTACCACGAGATCGAGATGGCTAAACCCTAAAAGCCTATCCTGTATGACTATGATAATGAGTATCCCCCCTCTCCGGACTAAGTCCTCTGGTTTATATAGACACCAGGAGGATCTAGGGTAACACATGGTTGATTACAAAGAAAGGAATCTACATATTTGTTCACCAAGCTTGCCTTCCACGGCAAGGAGAGTCCTATCCGGACAGAGGTGCAGTCTTCGGTCTTTGTATCTGCACAGCCCATCAGTCCGGCCCGTGGCTAACAGGCCGGACGCCCGAGGACCCCTTAGTCCACGACTCCCTCAACGGCCTCATCCCATGTTGGGCCGAGCCACCGGCGGATCAAGTGCAGGAGTTCTTTGATACCTTGGTGGAGAGGTACATCCGCGACGAGCCGCTGCTCGTCCAGGACACCACCCAGGCGGAGCTGGACTACATCGTCGCCAGGGCGGCAGAGGTGGAGCTCCCCAGGGAGGCCGGGAGTGCTGGCGGCATGGAGGACGAGGCCGCGACGGCCGCAGAGGAGAGGGAGCTCGCCCAGTGGGCGGAGTCCGCTGGGGAGGCCAGCAGCGCCGCCACCGGGGCTCCTCGCATTGAAGATGTGGTCGACGAGTCATCGTCGAAGGAGGTCAAGACTGTCAATCCTCCGGTCACGGGGAGACGGCGAGTGCTGCGACGGGCCAGCTCTGGCGAGCCGGTCCGGCACGGCAGGGCCGCGCAACCGTGGCAAGCCCAGGAGGCGTCCGTGCGCCAAACGAGCGTCGCGGCAGCGAGGAAGTTGGTGAAGGTCGCGGTGGCGAAGAAGAAAGCAACTGCCTCTTCTTCGTCCAAGCGTGGCCAGACTCCACCCTCTTCCCCTCCTCCGGCAGATGTCGACACGGAGGTTGTCTTTGATTCTGGGTCCCTCAGCCCACGGAGGAAGAGGAAATCAACGGAGGAGGAGGTGGAGGACGAGTAAGTATCTTGCTCTTTTTTTCTTTGTCACCTTTGTCTCCTCAGACTGTGCCGCTTATCTTGGTTTGTTTTCATCTTGGTAGGGAAGCGGAGACGCTGGCCCAGAGGGTGAAGAGGGCCAGGGCCTCGACGGGCGGCCAGCCCCCGGCGGGCACTTCGAGCACGCCGCTGCTGGTGGTGAGGAGCCCGGACAGCAGCCCCCAGCGTAAGTTCACCACTCGCCCCTCGTCAACGTGTGTTGGGGGTACGATGCCTTGGCGCCGACCTTGCCGTGGTTGCAGGAGGAGGACAGAAACAGGAGGAGCCACTGAGGGCTACCCCCAACACGCCGCCCCGAGGGGCGTCCCCGGCAAGGGCACCCAGCACCGAGCCCATGCACACGGAGGAGGAGGACGCAAACTTAGGCATAGGTGGCTCCGCCTCAGCGCCAGGTGTTGGCGGGGAGGGGGCCACTTCTTCCTAGCCCAGCACGGGTAAGTCACTCGCCTTCCGTCCCTGTTCTTTTTCTCTTCTTTCTGAATCTTGGTCTTGGCTTTGCCTTATCCTTTTCTCGATATCCAGATCCTCCCTCGGTGGACCGGGAGGACATAGACACCGTCATCGAGGACATCGCCAGGGATGCCGCGGAGGAGGCCGCCAAGGGCGCTGCTAAGGACGCCGCCAAGGGGTCTGCCGGGGGGCCCGACAAGGCTGCTGCCGAGGAGGCCGGCAAGGGGCCTACCGGGGAGGCCGGCAAGGCCGCTGCCGAGGAGGAGGTGGTTGACGACCAACCTTCCTCCTCCGCTGCCTCTGGCTCGGGCCGGTACCTGAAGGTGAGCGAAGACCTATTCGTCTACCTCCCGGGGACGGCGAGCACCAGGGCGCCCGTCGAGGGGGAGGTGTTTGATGACGAAGTGCTCGCCGCCGCCGGGCTTCAGGTAGTTGACGAGCCGAGCGCCGGTGGCGGTGGTTCCCAGGAAGATCGGCTCCTCCAGGCCATGAGCGCCAACTTCCAGAAGCTCCAGGCACTTCACCGCGCTCACCTGGACAAGGCCAAGTCCAGCATGGCGGTGGTGGACAAGGCGGAGGCGGACCTCGAGGAGCGCGTCGCCGAGGCGTAGGCTTGGTTCCGCCACGCCCACAAGGACTTGAAGGCCACCCAGGACATGCTGGCCGAGCGCAAGTTGGAGCTTGTCATGAAGCGGGCCGATATTGAGAAGGCCCAGGAGCTGGCGAAGCAGCAGGCTGCCCAGGCCGAGGCTGCTCGGCACCAGCAGCAGGCCGCGCTAAACTCCCAGGAGGAGGACCTTGCCGCGCGTGAGGAGAAGCTTGCTACAACACTCCGTGGCAAGGACGAGGAGGTCGAGAAGCTTGTGGTGCAGCGGACCCAGGAGCTGGAGCAGAGGCACCGGGAGGCGCTCGATGCCCAAGCCCTGGTCCATGCCGGCAAGGTGAAGGAGCTGGAGGTGGAGCGGGATGGGCTGAAGGATCAGGCTTTGAAGCTGGCCAAGGAGAAGGACACGCTCAACGATGCCCTGGTGGAGGCGTAGGGCGCAGTCCTCGGCAAGCCTGAGCAGCTCTCCAAGACCAGTGACTCCATCAAACACCTGAAGCAGAAGCTGGAGGGTCTCGAGGGGACGCTGTCGGAGGTCAGGGCTCGGGAGGAGACCCTGACCAAGAATCTGGAGAAGGAGAGGCAGCTGCGGAAGAACGAGACCGCCAACCATGAGGATTTCGTGAAAGGCGAGAACCTGTGGATCAGCCGCCTCGAGGACGTCGCCGGAGGATCACCACGCAGCTGGCTACCATGGGGATGCCAAGCATGAGGTACGTCCCGGAGCCGAACGTGAGCCCCAACGCCAAGCTAACTCTGTTCTTCGAGGGTGTTCTCGGAGCCCTGGAGCTGTTCCGCTCCAACAGGGCGGCCTCATTGGCCGATGAGGCCCGGACGCTTTGTCGGGGTGCCATGACCAACGTCCTCACCAAGGTGGCGCACTGGAACCCCAATCTCGACTTTGACGCCACGGCAGAGAGCTTGCCGGAGGATGCGGACCTCGCGACGCTCGAGGAGCGTATCAAGCCCATCACCAGCCACATCGATGGAATCCAGAGGGTAGAGGGCCAGCGTCGGGACTAGGCACCCCATTCTTCATCTCCGTTGTAGGCTCATGACCAAGATAATTTCTATCTTTAGTTAGAACCGCGGCACAATTGATGTAATATAACTCTGCAGTGCTTTTGATATTATGCATGCTATCTTTTTGTTAGATCTCCCCTTGTATGTTCACACCCTACGCTTGTTGAGATAATGCCGCCGGCGTGTAAACCCATGCCATGGTGCTTTGGGACGGATCCCTTGCACCTTGCTGGAAGGGTGCTTGCTGCCGGGCAAGCCACCTTGCCGCCGCCAGAGCGGTCGCTTGATCTGTCGAGCGGACTCGAAGCACGACAAGAGCGATGCTGGCAACGGGTAGGCCACCTTGCCGCTACTAGCGCAACCGCATTAACTGTCGAGCGGGCTCGAGACAGAAACAAAGGCGTTGCCAATAGCGGAAGGGTCCCATCGCGTGCAGGTTTCCCATACAAAGGAAGAGATCTCTCGGGGAGAACAGCCTTATATAAGTGAAAGTAGCCAAGATTTCGTGCGACTTATCTTTTTCGTTGTTGTGCGGGTGTTCACCGCGTCCGCAAGCGACGTTGCCCGCTTGGTCGTCTTCTTCCTCGGAGCCATGGTGATGAGGAACTGATAGGCTAACTGCTAGACCGGATTTTCACAACTGCGCCCCCTACCTGGCGCACCAAAGATGTCGGTGGGAACGACACCTATTGGATCACTGGGACCCCTTCTACGGTTGGCGGGCACGGGTTTGTGCAAAGAGCGGGTCTGGCAGGAAGCACAAAGATCGTTTGCCCAGGTTCGGGCTACGAGGATGCGTAAAACCCTAGTCCTGCTTTGGTGTATGTATTTGAGTGTTCTTGACTTCTTGAGCTAGCTACGGTGCGTTGGTAGCTCAAAAGATCTGAATCCTTCTCCTGGTCGCCTCAGGCCTCCTTTTATAGGAAAAAGGGGTTGCCACAGTGGCACACAGGAGGTGGAAAGGTCTACAGTGGATGAGTCTATCCTCTGGCACCGTCGGACAAACGCATTTAATGCACTGCCGACGTGCCCCTCTTGCTTTATCGGGGACAGCAAGGAAGCTCGTCCCAGCTGTCGCCGCCTTGCCTGGCAGCGATGCGCGTCCGAGCTCAAGGCATTGTAGCGCCACGTTGGCTGGCTGCTGGGCTGGCGCAGTGGCAGAGGCTTCATGGAGATCTGCATGCCGCCACGCAGGTGCTAGCTGATTCGACGTAGAGGCCGCACGCTGCCACGCAGGTGCCAGCCTAGCTGGTTGAGCTAGCTGCTGCATGGGAACGCGGTGTAGTCTCGGCAGACGTGGGCCTGGCCGCAACCCCGTAAGTGCCTGGCAAGGGCCATGCTGGGGCCCCAACAAGGGTCTTGCCGTGGCATCGTGGTTGTCCCCGGCAAGGGTCTTGCCGGGGGTCTCGTGGATCTCCTCGGCAAGGATCTCGCCGAGGATCGTCGTCTTCTGGTCCTCATCTGATCTCGTGTGTTTATGATCTTGACGAAGATCTGCATGCCACCACGGAGGTGCCTCCCGAGCCCTGATCCCAATGTGATTGTTGGAAACCCTTGGCCTCAAGGATGGCGCGCTCTGCTGGCGTCGGGCAAGTTGCCCCGGCAAGGCTCTTGCCGGGGCCACGGAGGCCACCCGACAAGGGTCTTGCCGGGGGAGTCCGCCTTGCCCCTTTGCTCTTTTTGGTCTATGGTCTTGGCGTTGCTCTGATCGCCTTGTGCTCCGGCTCCGGCTCCCCTTTCCTACCCTGCTCAGTGTGGCCGCGCGCGGTGCACCGACTGTTCGTACACCGACACAAGGAGTCAAGGAAGGATCTCTGGGCATTAATTCTACAACATGCTTGATAATTATAAACTGCTGTTCTTTACTCTTCTACATGCTGCAAGAAGCTTGGAGCTTCTTGAAGATGCTAGTCTTCGATAGGCTAGGCCTTCCCCTCTATTCTAGCATTTTGCAGTTCAGTCCACAGACACAACCCTTCCATTTGATACCATTGCATACTTAGTTCAGATCTAATGCTTGCGAGTACTTTGGATGAGTAATCACGGTTGCTTTGCTCCCCCTCCCCCCTCTTTCTTCTTTCTGGTTGTTGCAACCAGATGGTGGATCCCAGGAGCCAGATGCCACCCCAGTCGACTACTACTACTACGTGGAGCCCGCCGACGACCAGGAGTAGTTAGGAGGTCCCACGCAGGAGGCTTGCTTCTTCGATCATGTTGCTTTTGTGCTAGCCTTCTTAAGGCATCCTTGTTTAACTTATGTTTGTACTTAGATACTGTTGCTTCCACTGACGCTTGTGTATCGAGCTTGTATTCGAGCCCTCGAGGCCCCTGGCATGTAATATGAAGTTTGTATTATTTTATTTATGTCTAGAGTTGTGTTGTGATACTTCCCATGAGTCCTTGATCTTGATCGTACACATTTGCATGGATAATTAGTGTACGGTCGAATCGGGGGCGTCACAATACATGAACTCCTCAAACTACGGTCATCACCGAGAGTGGGCCCGGTTGTTGTCACTCCGGGTTTGTCGGATCATAACCGTAGTAGGTGACTATAACTTGCAAGACCGGATCTAAAACATGGATATAATGATGAATTCATAAACGGTTCAGATCCGA
Source organism: Triticum aestivum (assembly GCF_018294505.1). Classification (NCBI taxonomy): domain Eukaryota; kingdom Viridiplantae; phylum Streptophyta; class Magnoliopsida; order Poales; family Poaceae; genus Triticum; species Triticum aestivum. The sequence continues at coordinate 162,162,954 of NC_057814.1, read as the reverse complement.
GTTCATGGCACCCGGGCCCAAAGTGACAAGCATTAAGCATAGCAAAGTCATAGCAACATCAATCTAAGAACATAGTGGATACAAGGGATCACGCCCTAACAAAACTAACTCTATTACATGATGAATCTCATCCAACTCCTCACCGACCAGCGAGGCTACGAAGGAATTACTCACTCCCGGTGGGGAGCATCATGGAATTGGCGATGGAGATTGGTTGGTGATGACGATGAACGAAGATCCCCCTCTCCGGAGCCCCAAACGGACTCCAAATCTGCCCTCCCGAGGAAGAACGGGGCTTGGCGGTGGCTCCAACTCGTGGAATGCGATAATTCTTTCTCCCTTATTTTTTCTCCAAAAATAGGAATTTATAGCGTCGGTTTCAGGGTCAGCGGGGCCACCAGGTGGGTACAACCCACCTGGGCGCGCCAGGAGACGGGGGCGCACCCTGGTGGGTTGTGCCCACACAGGGGCCCCTCTCTGGTGGGTATTGTCTCTAGAAATTCTCTTTTATTCCATAAAAAATCCTCGCAAAGTTTCTTTCCATTCCGAGAACTTTTCTTTCTGCACAAAAACAACACCAGCGTAGTTTTGCTGAAAACAACATCAGTCCGGGGTTAGTTTCATTCATATCATGCAAATTAGAGTCCAAAACAAGAGGAAAAACGTGAGAAAAAGTAGATACGTTGAAGACGTATCAGTGATGGGGCGTCTGTGGGTAATGTCTGGGATAGTCTTATGGCCACAACTCTATAGAATGGTGGTGAAGTCTCTACTCTAGAGTTGCAATTGCTCTACAACATGTTATAACGAAGTAACAAAAATACTTCCACTTGTATATATCGCATATCAGGAAAATGGTTTTAACGGTATAAACATCAAAAATATAATTTTAGATAGCAAATAAGGTCTTAATAAACCATGTATATGCGATTATATGCCATAAACGATGGTTATAATATATACGTACTCAATCATAAACAATTACTTAACAAACATTGTGTGTTGATTTGTTTGTGGTGGGGGGGCAAATACCCCTTGCCTAACATAATGTGCAAAGGGGTCCATCCCATAATTCTAACATAAGGTGAAGGACATGGTGGATGGCAAGGAGGAGGAGTTGCACACTACCCACCCCCACCTCCCGCTCCCGACATAAGTTTTGACGCAGCTCCGAATGCTCCGAGGAAAGCGAGGAGAAATAGCTTGATGTTTTAATTAGCAGACAGATGTGTTATTTTTTTATCAAGTGTTGTGGTTGTTTATTTCATCTAGATTTACTGCTGTATTTGACTTTATGCTAGCTAGGGTAATCATGTGGATTTCATATGGGCTAAGATGATGATGATAATGTTGACTATTTCATTCATTCCACATGGTATTTCTGATATGTAGGGTTGCCAGCACAGGCGGAGATCTTTGATCTCCTCCAAGTGCACAAGCTTTGGTTGTAGCTTTTCTGAAGTAAGAATATCGATCCCACATGGAGCACAAAAATTGGGTTTTTGTCTCTTGTAATGACTTGTGGAATTGTGCCAGCAAATAATTATAGTCTCAAAGTAAAGTGAGGGAGAAAATAAATAGAGGTTTTTCGTGAAGTGTGAACTTCAAGTAAATTGCATAAACATAAATAAAATCAGTAGGAAAAGTAACAAGTGAACTGACATAGGATTAAGTACTTCTCAGGGAGTCGGGAATCCCCATTGATATGTTTCCAATGCAACCTATGCAACGATAGTAATATATGGATACTTGTGCCACTCTTGACGTTTACGCTAGGCAGAGCCGGGTATAGAGCACGTTCTACTATAGGTAGACTTCATGCCACGCACGCCACCACCATAGTCTCCTCCTACAGGTTACAACTATGGTGATTAAGGGTTTCCACGTGGATGCGGCCTCACTAAGGATTCTCCATAATTCCCTGTCAATAGTAAAACCTAGGGGTTAAAGCTTTTAATTTCACCTCGAATTACCTTCACTCTCTAACTCTTACAACGACAATGATACACTTTCTCACCTTTCGACGATAATCCTGAGTGGGGCCCCTTCACTAAATTCACGAAGTTTAATAAACTAAATCATTCAACAACGGATCTCATATACTTATTAACATTTCAGCTCCTATACATACCAAGGTTCATCCATATCCCCGAGAACTAGGGTGTTTACTCGTACATAGGGACATCAAACATCATGGAGGCGGTGAAGATAAACATGTACGATTCAAATGAGTAATACACAAGATGATCCACTAGGGTTTTGATATTACAATATGGTGGAGATGGTGATGATGATAATGAAGGTGGTGGTGATGATCATGCCGACATCCCCTTGCATATGGTGGTGAAGATGGCAATCTCCTCCTTGCCAATTCCCCCTCTGGATGTGTTTCTGGTGTCTACATGCATCTGTTCCTCAATCTGATCGCGTGGGCTGGAGATAGTCGACCACGGGAGGCCGCGCCACTCCATACGACCGCGTGCGCTCGTATATATGGCAGTTTTGCACTCTGGAAGAGTTGTGCGGCCTCCAACTTCCTCCAGTTTCTTTATTCCTTTTATGTTAGATGATAATCACATTGATTAACGCGATTCCACCATAATTTCCTGGGATTCCTTCCATAGTATCTTATTTACTCTACTGGGGAAAGCCGATAAAAGCAATGCATGAACGCGGTAAAATTCCACAAAGACTACCATGTAGGCACAAAATTACCAACAAAAACATCATACATTTCGGAATCATCAACTCCCCCAAGGTTAAGTCTTGCTCATCCCTAAGGCAGCACCGTAGCTTGTAACGAACAAGGTCAACTGAGGTTTATGAGGTGCGGATATTCGTGGAGGTGTGAGTCCATCACTGGTTACCGAAATGAGTAGAGATAAAAAATACTGTGACAAATAATAGTGCATCTCCACCATTAGGATGATCATGAAGGCTTCTCCACCTTGACTTCACAACTTTATGCCCTAAGTCATTTTTAATTCAACAAGGCAAGTAGTAAGTGTATCCCCTTTTTCAGAAAAATCTTTAAATTTAAAATTTTATATCTTGCTTTCGAAACATGTTTATCTGCCCATCTCTCACTTCGTTTTTATGTGATATGTAATCTAAACATGTTCCTGGCAAGAATTTCATAACCTTTTTAATTTGAGAGGGATTTAACTTCCTTGTTGCTTGCTCTATTTTATTTATTTGATATTTTCTTCTGGTGAACATTCAAAGAACTAGCACATATAGTTATGTTTCTCCTCTAATCAATTAGTACCAATGATGTGGAATACTTATGATCATTTCATTTGTGGTTATGCTCTATCACTTGCTCCTAAATCATCATCTCATAGGTTTTCTGAATGTAGTGATGATACTAAACATCAAGATATCCATAACTCATTGGAGTAGAATCTTCTCTTATTCAAATAGGAAGTTAAGAGTTCAACCTTATTGAAATAAAAATTGCAATATAACCTCGACTTGTGGGAAATAAATGCATAGAAAGGAAAGATACAAACTACTCTAGGATCTCCCCCAAGCTTACAATCAAGGCGGAGAGATCTGGGTACCTAGCTTTTATGCTCCCTCCTGGGTATTCTTGCATGCGGTGGAGATGTTCTTGAAGCATGCTCCGATCCCCTCAAGCACCATCAGTTTCTCGTCAACAACCCTGCTCAAGAACTCAAGCTATGTAGTATTTTGATTTAGAGTTTCAACCATAAGACCGATCTTATAGAAGAGACCATTGAACCAAGCTTCTAGGTCTTTGCTCGTTAACCAATAAGGGTTGATCCCTTCACCAATAACATGTACACAAGATTTGGAGACTCTCTCAAGATCCTTGATATTTTCCTTTATCTCCTCTGGGGATGGTGGTTTCCTTCCCCCACTCGTTCTAAGGCGGGCCTAGAGGAAATAGAGGAATAGATCCTTGGATATTGAATTGGTAGGGTTTTGGAGGATACTCATTTAGAGTAGGTTGATGACCCACAAGTATAGGGGTCAATCGTAGTCCTTTCGATAAATAAGAGTGTCAAACCCAATGAGTAGTAGAAGGAATTGATAAACAGTTTCAGCAAGGTATCTCTCCAAGTGCTGGAAAGTGATAGTAACAAATAGTTTGATAGCAAGATAACTGATAGAAAGTGACAAGTAACCAAAGTAACAATGCAGCAAGGTGGTCCAATCCTTTTATTGCAAAGGACAAGCCAAAAGTACTTCTTATATTAAGCAAAGTGTTTTTAAGGACACATGGGAATCTCATCTAATTAACTTCATCATGTTTTAGTTGATTCACGTTCACTACTTTGATAAGTTGTTAATTTGGTGGATCAATGCTATGGTGATGTTCTTTCTTGAACAAAGAACCCACTTATGATTACCCCATCTCACAAGCATCCGCAACTACCAAAGAAGAATTAAGATAAATCTAACCATAGAATGAAACATACGGATCCAAATCAACCCCTTCCGGAATAGCGCATAAACTAGGGTTTAAGCTTCTGTCACTCTCGCAACCCATCATCTATTTACTAATTCCACATTATCTTCCCCTAGGCCCAAGCATGGTAATGTGTCGTCTAGTCAACGTTCACACGACACCAGTAGAGGAAGAGCAACATACACATCATCAAAATATTGAACGAATGCCAACTTCACAAGATTACTTATAACAAGGCTTCTCCCATGTCCTCAGGAACAAACGGAACTACTCACAAATTATATTCATGTTCATGATCAGAGGAGAATAATATATGATTAACAATCTGAAGATATAATCTTCCGCTAAATAAACCAACTAGCATCAACCAAAAGATGTAATCAACACTACTAGGAACCGACATGTACCAATTTGAGGTTTTGAGACAAATATTGAATACAAGAGATGAACTAGGGTTTGAGATGAGATGGTGCTGGTGAAGATGTTGATCGAGATGAGTCCTCCCATGATGAGAGGAATGTTGGTGATGACGATGGCTTCAATTTCCCCCTCCTGGAGGGAAGTTTCTCCGAGGGAATCTCTCTGCCGGAGAGCAAAAGTGCTCCTACCTAGGTTTCGCCTCGAGACGGTGTCGCTTCATCCTGAAAGTCTTCTCTTGATTTTTTTTCTGGGTCAAATGGCTTCATATAGTGGAGAAGATGGGCCACGGAGGCCTGTTGGTGGGCCTACAAGCCCAAGTGGCGCCCCCCAGGCGATGGGCGCACCACCTGAGCTTGTGGCTCACTGGTGGGTCCCCTCATGGTGATTCTTCTACTGGTATTTTTTATTTATTCCAAAATAAATCTCCGTAAAATTTTAGGTAATTTGGACCTCCAGAGAATAGACATCTCTTGTAGCTTTTTCAAGGATAGAATTCCAGTTGCCGGCAATTTCCCTCTTGTGATGAAACTTGCAAATTAAGAGAGAAACACTACTGCAGAAAAGCCTAGCTATGGCATGGCAAAAACAGCCTTGGTGGCGTGGACACCCAACACCACCAATATATAACTACTAATGCTTGTGATCGATTGCCACTATTATTAATTGCTAATTAATGGTTTATTAGGTGGTATTATTCCATTATGTGTTGTTTTATACGTGCTCAATTACTTCTAATGTGAAATGCTAAATGTTATATATATATATATGATACATCCATTTTATATCATGCTTTCATATCGATATTTATTGCATTATGGGTTGTTATTACACATTATGTCACAATACTTATGCCTATTCTCTCTTAGTTTACAAGTTTTACATGAAGAGGGAGAATGCCGGGAGCTGGAATTCAGGGCTGGAAAAGGAGCAAATATTAGAGACCTATTCTGCACAACTCAAAACGTCCTGAAACTTCATGGAGGCATGTTCTGGAATTAATAAAAAATAATGGCGAAAGAATCAACTAGAGGGGGCCCAGACCCTGGCCACGAGGGTGGGGGCGCGCCCTACCCCCCTGTCTTGTGGGCCCCCTGGCAGGCCTCCGGTGCCCATCTTCTGCTATATGAAGTCTTTCACCCTGAAAAATCAGGAGGTAGCTTTCGGGACAAAACACTGCCGCCACGAGGCGGAACCTTGGCGGAACCAATCTGGGGCTCCGGCGGAGCTGTTCTGCTGGGAAAACATCCCTACGGGAGGGGGAAATCATCACCATCGTCATCACCATCGATCCTCTCAGCAGGTGGGGGTCAATCTCCATCAACATCTTCACCAGCACCATCTCCTCTAAAACCCTAGTTCATCTCTTGTATCCAATCTTTGTCCCAAAACCTCACATTGGTACCTGTGGGTTGCTAGTAGTGTTGATTACTCCTTGTAGTTGATGCTAGTTGGTTTATTTGGTGGAAGATCATATGTTCAGATCCTTTATGCATATTAATACCTCTCTAATGATGAACATGAATATGATTTGTGAGTAGTTATGTTTGTTCCTGAGGACATGGGAGAAGTCTTGCTATAAGTAGTCATGTGAATTTGGTATTCGTTTGATATTTTGATAAGATGTATGTTGTCTTTCCTCTAGTGGTGTTATGTGAACATCGACTACATGACACTTCACCATTGTTTGGGCCTAGAGGAAGGCATTGGGAAGTAATAAGTAGATGATGGGTTGCTAGAGTGACAGAAGCTTAAACCCTAGTTTATGCGTTGCTTCGTAAGGGGCTGATTTGGATCTATATGTTTCATGCTATGGTTAGGTTTACCCTAATACTTCTTTTGTAGTTGCGGATGCTTGCAATAGGGTTTAATCATAAGTGGGATGCCTGTCCAAGGAAGGGCAGCACCCAAGCACCTGTCCACCCACATATCAATTTATCAAAGTAACGAACGCGAATCATATGAGCGTGATGAAAACTAGCTTGACGATAATTCCCATGTGTTCTCAGGAGCGTTTTCCTTCATATAAGAGTTTGTCCAGGCTTGTCCTTTGCTACAAAAAGGATTGGGCCATCTAGCTGCACCTTATTTACTTTCATTACTTGTTGCCCGTTACAAATTACCTTATCACAAAACTATTTGTTACTGATAATTTATGTGCTTGCAGAGAATACCTTACTGAAAACTGCTTGTCATTTCCTTCTGCTCCTTGTTGGGTTCGACACTCTTACTTATCGAAAGGACTACGATAGATCCCCTACACTTGTGGGTCATCAATATATAGCTGTAATAAATGACAAGTACTCACAAACATGAGCTTACATAGTTAATAAGCAGTTCATTTCACATCGATGGCCCAACCACTTCTAAATGAGCTTTTTGATGATCATCATCCTCAATTAATGTCGCGGGGTGTTCGTAATAGTGAGTAGGATGGCCTGTCCAATCCGAAGATTCTTGCACAAATGAACTTCTTCCACCCCGCCCGGTTGAAGACAGTGTTACTGTCTGTGTCAAGTGTGTAGGCACAGCTGGTGGTGGAGCCCTTCTAGTAAGGTGTAGTCAAACCATGCCTTCTTCATCCGGCTCGATGCCACAACTCACAGATAGATTCTTAGGTAATATCAGAAAAAAATAGATATGATAAATGAGCATGTCATGCGCAATTATCATCAAAGCATACACTTCAATCCACATATATCATCAGATTCAACACCATGCATATCATCAGATTACTACACTAATAGCATATCATCAAATTACATACCACACTAATTAAGCATATCATCAAATTACTACGTACACTAAGCATATCATCACATTATTATACTACCACTAGTACGCGTCGGTGCTATACAAACGGTTTTTAACCCCTTTTCGCGACGGCATTTGCGACCATCGCCATGTTAGTGTGGGCGATAGGGTGTCCTTCCCACACGAGCCAGAAACCATCGGGGATATGGATCAATGATCCAGAGGCCTTCCAAAATGTAATCGTGTGCGATGCAGCACACACTAATTCTTTTGCACGTGTGGTATCGATGATTAAACGTTTCTAATGATGCACTGAAACCATACGGTCTGTCATAGTGAACCGTTTGGGAAACAGTATGTAAGGCACACGGGCCAACAGAACTGTGTGCGATTTGTGCCCCATCGCACACGAGTTTTTTGTGTAACCCGTCTGCCATGCAAGACTCCATCGCACACGTGTCCCAACAGTTACCAAATGCGATATTGTTCTATCACAAACGGTTCAGGAGCCCCTTCGCACACATAGAACTGATGTAGACTGTTTGTGATTTGTTGGGTATCACCGACGGTTGCCGCAAGAGTGACGTGTGCTTTTTGTTTGGGATCCCACACGTTTCCTGAAAAAATTACGACTGGGATTGTATTTTACATTGGGCACGGTTTACTCCGAGTTCTCGTGTACGATAACGCGATAGCACAAACGGTTCCGGAGACCCTACACACGTAGTAGCACCGCAAATCTTTTGTGATCTGCTGTGTATCACCGACGGTTCCGCTATGATTGACATATGCTTTCCGATGTGGATCGCACACACTCATTTAGTTGAACCGTGTGCGGAGCAATTGCCAGGTTAAAACAAAAATATCCCATTTTGAATCGGCATGCAAAAAGCAAATTCGCCACAATATTCAATTGAACAAATAAACAAAAATATCACATTTTGAATCAGGATGCAAAAAGCAAATTCGCCACAATATTCCATTGAACAAATAAACAAAAATATCACATTTTGAATCAGGACGCAAAAAGCAAATTCGCCACAATATTCCATTGAACAATTAAACAAAAATATCCCATTTTGAATCGGCACACAAAAAGCAAATTTGCCACAATATTCAATTTAACAAATAGTGTCCACAGGAAGAACATTCATCAGATTTCACAACAATTGCAATTGAACATATGGTAGCTAAATTCCAATGATTTGTCCACACATATATGCATTACATAATTAATCATAGTGTACGAAATATGAAGACCTCATCAGATGGAAAGCAATGGATCCATGCGTATATGTTTAGCGGCTGACTCTTACTCAATGTTTCAGGAGAAGGCATGCTGAAATCTTCATTATCACTAGTGGTATTGATGTAGTGATCCAGGAAGAAGTCGCTGATAAATCTCCGAACCATCAGCAATTCACCAGCCGGGAGCGGTTTAGGGGTCCTCGGTTTTAAGATGAGCTGCAGTATTTTTAAGATCAGAATGTGCCATATGAGTGGAGTAGAAGATATTTTAAGATAGACCTACTGGTACTAATTCACGAGGATCATCACAACTATCAGCAGATTTGCAGATGGAGATCATGTGTCTGCAAACATAGTATCCACAAAGGTTGGTCCATGCTTCTTGCTGAGGACACTAAAATTTTGTGTACATAATTAGTCATGTATTTGTCCTGTTAGGAACAACCTAACCGGTGTCAAATGAATTATTTTTTCTTTCGACAAAATAGAAAGAGGTTTATTTAGAAGCTTGAAAATTTGACTAGCGTAAGAAAAGGTATTTGCAGACTGTTGGATAAATTTTCTGAAATAACGGATTTCGGTGTGTTACCGAAGAAACGATCTCATGCTGCAGAGGTAGTTCCCTCTCTAACAAGTTCCCTGGTTTAGTTTTCCACAATGTGAGCACACTGTAAATGATGATGAATTTTGACAACATCAATTATTGAACTAGATATGAATGCAAATAAATTTCAACATCAGAGAATTCAATACCTATCCATGAATTGTTGAAGAGTCAGATCCTGAGCATTTGTTGACTCTCTGAGAGAATCGATGTAGTAAACTGTGTTCTTGTTTGGAACAATGAATACCAATATCCACTGATCGCTACATATTAAGAAAGCCATGAACTTACGAGTTATGTTGAAATCTGAAAGAAAATCAATGTATGTGTGGTTGTTTACTTGACTTACCGTTCATGATATCGCTAGAGAAATGATTCTGCATGGGACGTGTTTTCGAAGAGACGGACGACCGTGTTAACAGCCCAGTCCCGTAGGTCCTTACCATGTATTGTTGTGCCATTTGGTAATTCAGGATCTATGAAATACACTCTCCCTTTTTCTTATCTGCACGTTCAATCCCCTGAGAGGAATAAAATGCAGTTAGATGTTTATCATTTACAGCCTTGTATGAAGAAGTTGATCAGAGTTTGTTAAGTACTTACAAAATCAGGCATCTAAGAAGACTGGCATCGAGCACGTTGAAGTTGAAGAAGAGATGTAAGTCCTCGAAAATCACATTGATGTAACCAGCATTGTGTCAGAAATGATCTCTATTGTAGTGGACCAGAAAACCATGATGACCTGCTGAAATTTGATCCATGCAATATTCATGTAACTCGCAGCAGCTGGAGCTGCACTCATCAAAGTATTTGCCAACAAGAAATGGCTGGCCATGGACGTAATCGTGTGCTTCAAGTATGTCTAGTTTACTTTTAGCAAGCAACAAATCTACTTCTTCATCATCCATGCCGTCAGAAATAATATTACTCCCCGATTCGAACAACCTGCTGTTAATTTGGTTCTAGGCGATGAGTGCTTTAAGTAAGAGGCAATCGTTCTCTTTCCTCTTCACTTTCTCGCCGCGCTTCCTCGTGGTCGTGGGTGTAGCCTTTTTGGCCACTTCCTTCTTGGTACTTGAAGCATTTCTGGCAGAACGTCTGGTTGGCTGCAAGGTAGATTGCCAAGCAGATGGTGAAGCTTCGACGGACTGCTTAGTAGATGGTTTATCTATGCCGGACCACTGAGCTGGCGGTGCTGCTGTGACGGACTGATGGGCTGTAGGAGCAGAGGCATCGGACTTCTGACCATGCGTTGAAGCTATTCTTGTTTCTGCGCAGGTGGTGCCAACTAGTCGGTGTGCTGAGGAAGCCATGCCAACATGTTGGTTTGCTGAGCAGGAAGTGCTGGCGCATTAGTATGTTGATCACGTGACTGCGGACCAACGGACTGATGAGTAGTTGGTTCTGGACCTACAGACTGCTCAGCAGGCGGTTCCGAAGCATCAGACTGCTTAGCAGTCCGTTCCACCAGGTTGGTCTGCTGAGCATGTGCTGCAGCTAGGTCTCCCCCCGCTGCTTCAGGGGCCGGCATCTGAACCGGTGGTGCATCTTCAGCAGTTGTAGGCCTTGCCACTGGCTTCTTTGGGATGGAGGATGACATGGCCTGTACGCCACAAAGTCGGGCCGGCTGATCACAGGTTGATGCATCAGCCCGCGAGAGCTGCTAGGTCAAGGAGGGCATCACCAGTTGAGGGGTGATAGTGGTTGCTCTTGGCGGGGCTTCAGGGATCTCATCGATGAACTCTATTTCCTTTCATGTCCACTGGATGTGATGTAACTGTATTTCTCCCATGGTCCTTTGCTCATCGAAGTCTCCTAGGACATTCTTCAGGGCAAATTCATTAAATCCAGGCTTTACTTCAGTCACGTAGCACTTCACACAGCCCGGCTTCAATGGCACATTTTCCAACAAGAGGCCATCATTCAAGATGGGTGGGCAAACCCAAGCTGTTGCACATTTTAATGTACCTTCATATTGTGTAAGCACGCACTTCAGTCTGTCTTTCATTCCAGATAGATCAGATATAGCATCATCACGAGCAGCTGCAGTCTCAGTGTTGCTGGGGTCAGCTGATGCACACCTACTCTTCTGCGGTGTTGTCGCGCAATAAGCAGCATCCTCCATGCCCGCCTCCCCTCCCATCTACTGGCTATCTGTTAGTGTTAGAGTCTTCTGCATCATCATTGACTCCTCAACATCCTTTCGAACAGCCGGATAAATCTCCTTCCTCAACCTTCCGTACAATGCATTCTGCTTCATTTCACTCCTTGCTTTTTTCATGCTGAGCCTCTCTTCTTTGCTGAGTGTGAAAGCCCTCTTGTGCGGGACACTAACACCTATACCCCTTGCACCCCCAGGGGGCTCTTTTGTTTCCAGAGCAACAGAGAGAATGTCACATGGCCCTGAGTTCCCATAGAACCTTCCAGGGATCTTGGAAGCCTCTAACATCACTGGATACAGTTCGGCGTCATGTGAGTTTTCAAAGTAATAAGTTCCGTCATCACACCTCTTTGGACATGTCCGCAAGTAGTCTCTGGCGCGTTGGCCCCTGATTTCACTAAAGGTCGGATTCCCACCAGCCGCTACAGCTTCTTTGTCCTCCTAGTCCCATATCAGTTTCATGTCGTAGTGTCCTGCCACACCCATACGGTGGGGGTGTATGTTCTTCTTCTGAAGTTCTGATTGCTTGAAACTCTTCTCAGCAAACTCTTTAGTTGCCCTGACCCTTTTGAATTATGCCCGATCAGCCTTTGTAATTTGGGGGTATGCGAGGATTGGGTCCTTTCCTTCACTCAAGTACTTCTTGTACAACACATGCTTCTAGTTTCTCCAAACATCCCTAGCCTTCTTTGGTGCAGGGTGTTCCACCTGCATTCTCCACTGCTCTGGAACGTTCAAGTGATCCATGATCTCCCAGACTATCCTTCACTGTGTTTTTGTGTTAGCCTTCCGAAACCCCGACAGATTAATGTTGAGCCTTGCCCTGCCAACAAATCCACACACACTCCTGGACCTCGTGCGTGCTTTATCTGGTTTAGTTGGAGACTTTAAATCAATCTCGATTACTTCATATACACCTTTAGGCTCGTGTGTGGGCTTCCTTGGAGCGTTCCTCCGTGTCCTGACCGGAAGGGTAATTGTTGCAGCTCTATCCCGTTCAAGATTACTTGATCCCTCAAAATCTGCTGAACACCTAGGGTTGTCCGAATCAGATGAAGATACATCGCCTGAAGCATGAGTGTTGTCGCTGCTACTCAGCATCTACAGAGAACACATGCGAAACTCAATAAAGGAGGATAAGCATAAAACTAACAACTTCGTATCAAGCTTTCTAAACATGCCATGCAATAATTTAGAAAATGTATGGCTAATTTGTTAAGTTTGTGTGACTCGGGCGCACGCGATCTGTAAATAGGCAGTAACTTATTGGAACAAATACAGCTTATATGTAGTAAGGAAGGTAGATAATGAACATATATACGCTCTCCGTTATTTTATAGCCAATTTGGGAACATACGGAACGAAATAGGAAGAGGGATTGCCAGGAAATATGCCTCACCGTGATGGAGAGCCGTTACTAACAGGCTTCAATGCAAACCCTGCCGAACCACAGGAGAGGCGAGGGTTACTGCATCGATATGCTCGAGGGTGGCTGGCGAGCAAATGGAGACGGCGAGGTGCGGGCCGGCGCGTTGTCGGGGGTTGGGTGTGACATATGCCAAGGGATGGCTTATCATGGTGGGAGCGAGTAGAACGTCGCCGGTGCCCAGAAGCGGGATGAGGCGTAGACACGAACGCCGGCGTACTTTACCCAGGTTCGGGGCTCTCCTAGGAGATAACACCCCTAGTCCTGCTCTGCAGAGTCTCCGCATGATCACTAAGGCACTAGTGAGTACAATGGTGCTCCTCGAGCTGTATGCTAGAGGTAGGAGAAAGCAGGGCTAGCTCTCTCCTCTCTCTATGTATGAGTCTAGGTCTAACAGGTTGGGAACCCTTTGCATGGGTGCCCTGGGGGGTTTATATAGGCCTACCCCCCAGGGGTACAATAGTAATCCGCCCTGGTATGGGACCCGACTGTCAGCGTCTCTGGCCGCCGGCTTCTCCGCCGGCTGCTGGGGCTTACCGCCTGGTGGGCCCCGCCGACAGGTCTGGTACGGGGCCGACAGGCCGCTCCCGCCGCCTGCGGGTCTTGCCGGCTGCTTGTTACTGTAGCCGCAATGCTAATGATGCATGCTTGGTCGGGGGAGGCGTGGCTACAGTCCCGCCGCCTGGTGGGAGATCACTGTAGCCACACCATGTCTTGTTTGGTTAATGGCGCATGGACCCCGAGGGAGGAGTGGGCTGCCTGCTAGAGGCCGGCCTCCCTCGGGACCGACTGGTCAGGCTCCGCCGCCCTCCGGGCTCTTGCTGCCCGATAGGGCCCGCCGCCTGCAGGCCGTACCGACAGGCCATCGTGGGAGTAGGCTCCGCTTGACAGGGGTGACGTCAAGGGTGGTGTGGCAACAGTGCAGCGCCGTGCGGAGATCTCCGCCTGTACGGGGCACTGTGGCCACGCCGTGCCCTGGGTATGGGGGTGATGGGCTACACTATAGCCACATCCTATCTTGTCTTCTTAATGGGGGCGTAGACTTTGAGGGCATCATGGGCCGCCTGGTAGGAGTCGGCCTCTCTGGAGGCCACCTGCTAGGAGTCGGCTCGTCTTGGTGCCGTCTTCTGGTGCTTGGACGTCTTCCGGCAGCCGGCCGCTTGAGCCGGCCGGCCACCAGAAGGCGGCACTTCATTCTGGATGCTTGAGGGGCGCAGCAGGCCCAATGTCTTGAAATGTTCAGGAACTCGGGTTAGGCTACCCGTGGCCCATTACTCCGACAGTAGTCCCCGAAGCTGGTGAGGCGTCGCGGCTGACAAGTCGAGAAGCCTCAGCAGTTTCCTTCTCTGAGCGCTCTTGCGGAATGCTTTGTCCGTCTCCTCGCATGCCGCCAGCCAGGAGTCGGCCATGACCAGGCGGCTTCGTCTGGTAATTTCGAAACACAAAGGCGGGAACCAGGTGGCGTGCTTGTCAAGCCTCTAGGCCCGCCGCCCGCTACAATCACGCCACGCGGCGCCCGCCAGCCGGGCCAGCCTGCCAGCCCACGCACACGATGGGACGCGACAGCAGGCTGGGCCCGCCACTACCGGGCCTCGGCGCGTGGGCGGATCCGCTGCGGCCGAGGCAAAAGGTTGCGATTCCGTGCGGAGTTACTACATGCAGTAACTCGCGCAATAATCGCGGCGCCGTGGGGTCGTGGGTGCAGTTGATCCCACGATCCCATGCCCCGCCCGCTCGGCTTCGCAGCCCAGGGGCTATAAGTAGGGGGAGGAGGGGGAACGGCGAAGCACACGCGCCCTCCTCTCCCTTCGCCATTTTCGTCCTCCTCTTCTTCTTGTTGCTGCTGCAGCTCTTTGCTCCGCGGAGGCGCTGCCGCAGCTCATCGCCGTCGACCCTCTCTGTCCCGAAGCTTCTTGCCCCACCGCGCCCACTGCCCCCGCCGCCGCGCCACTTCTCCGTCGATCTCAGTTTCCATGGCACGCAAGCGGGGAGGGGATTGGGACGGCTCGGTCGTGATCGACGACCACCTCGCCTTCCTCCCCGCCACACGGCGGTTGCCCGGCGCGGGCTTCGTCAAGGTGCGCATGCTGCCGAAGAAGGAGATCTCGCCGGCGCCGACAGGAGGCGAGCGGGTTATCTTCCGCTCGCACATCCTCTGTGGCTTCGGCCTGCCGGCAAGCGGGTTCCTCCGCTCCTTCCTCGACTTCTATCATCTCCAACCGCACCATCTGACTCCCAACAACGTGGCGTTGCTCTCCGCCTTCATCACAATGTGCGAGGGCTACCTCGGCATCCTCCCCACCATCGAGCTGTGGGGAGCGTTCTTCTACACCAAGCTGGGCACCTCCGCCAAGGAGAAGGCGGCCCAATGCGGCGCCTTCGTCGCGGTCCGCCATCCGTCGGTGAGGAACGCCTTCTCCACCATCAAGCTGTCATAGTCGGTCAAAATGTGGCACAAATCATATTTCTACGCGGAGAACGTCGACCCGGCCATCGAGTTCATCAATTTTCCGCCCTACGAAGCCGTCCGTCTGGCCGAACCTCGGGCCAACCGGGGCTACAAGCCGAAGCCCATGTCGGCCGACGCCATCGCCGCCATCAACCGGCTCCGGGTGCTGACTTATGAGGAAGGCCTCAAGGCGTCCGACCTGCTGGTCGCCTTCATCGAGCGTCGGGTGCTCCTGCTCCAAGGCCGGCCTCATCTGATCTGTCGGATGAGCGGGCACCACGACCCGAGCCGGATGTGCACGAAGGACATGCCGACTGTCGAGGTTGCCCGTATGGTGAAGAAGATCTCCGACCTCAAGCTGTCGGAGGGGTCCTGGAGGTTCGGCAAGCGGCCATACTGCCGCGCCAACCCGCCGCCTGTTGTAAGTTCTGCAGCTCTTTTATTTTTAGTACTTGCCTTGATCTTGGTCTTGGTCTTGAATAGTCGGTCTTTTGAGTGCAGATCTATATGTCTCCGGCAACGGCCGCCGTCGTGGGGCCGGGTGGAAACTACCAGCCGGACCGGTAGGTGAGCGATGTGGACGACCCCGACTTGGGGGCGGCCGCCCTGGAGGATGACGCCATAGGCGGCGGCGATGGAGCAGGCGGCTCCAAGACGGATGCGGTCTCGAGACCTGGCCCGATGATGATGAAGAAGAGGACGAGCCGCACCACACGCGAGATGCCGGCAAGGCAGACGCGGGACCCTCCGCCGAGCCGGTGGTTTGAGGTGGTACGCGCAAGCATAAACAAGGCGCCGTCTTGTTCGGCAGCGCCCTGAAGAAGACCAAGAACCCGACCGCCGCGACCAGGCGGAAGGAGGCCGCCGCGAAGGCGGCCAAGTTCCAGAAGCTTCCGAAGGTGCATCCTATGGCGTCAGCGTAAGTATCTTTTCCTTGTGCCTTTCCTTCTTATTGGTTCCATCTGAGCTTCCTTGCTTTATTTTTCTTGACTTAGGGCCCCGCTCTCTCTTGAGAAGTCGGCCGCCGCCTCCGTTATTGGGTCGGCGGAGACCTCTACCACCACCCGGCGAATCGACCCTGCGGCCGATCTACGGGAGGCGCATGAACGAAACACACAGGAGGCACGCGAGGAGCAGGAAGCCGCCCGCCTGGAGAAGGCGGAGGCGGACAAGGCGGAGGCCGCCGCGTTGAAGAAGCTGGCGGAGGCTGAGGCCGATGCCGTGGCGAAGAAGCAGGCTGAAGAAGCTGCGTGCCGTCAGGCGCCGCTATTCGGCATTCCCCTGAACTCCGCACCACCACCACCAGAGTTCACGGCGCCGACTGGGGGAGCCGGCGACGAACAGCCGGTCATGGAGAGGGAAGGCAGCGATGTCGCCATGCCGGAGGCAGACGTGCCTCCACCGCCGCCGTCTGGAGGTGCAGCCGGCCGGAGGCGAGATGGCGACGGACCCAGCTCCTGAGGCCCACACACCATCATGCCGCCGAGGCGCGAAAGCGACTTCGGCGCCACGACCGCTGGAAGCCGGCGCCGCGAGCTCGTCAGTCCCGGATGCCGAGGAAACCAGCGCTGCGCCCATTGAATGGGTGCGTGGAGGCGGGACGGGCGCCTTAAATCGAGTGGTCCTAGACATCCAGGCCAAACTCCGAGCTGAGGCCACCGCTCTTCAGCAATGCAACAGCGCGTTCATGGATTCGCGAGCGGCCATTCGGGTGTGTTTCTTACTTCTTCGTCCTTGATTCTTGTATTTCTCTGTGGGGGCGCGCTAGTGCATCCACTGGGTGTAGCCCCCGAGTTTCGGGCTAGCTGGTGAGCAGGTGGCTCAGAACTTTAATTGACAAGCTCCGAGTGCTAACTTCGTCTGATATCTTCATTGTAGGATTATCATAACCTTCGCGCGGCCACCTTTAACTCCATGTCCGAGAGCTGGACCAACGGACCGCCGACTTGTCGGAAAGCCGAAGTAAGTCTTTGTTTTCTTTTTCTATGGGGGCGCGCTAGCGCACCCGCGGGCTATAGTCCCCGAGATTCGGGCCGACTGCTGAGCAATCGGGCCGGATCTCCCCGGCAACTGCACTTCATCTTTTCTGATTGTTGATAACTTCTTTCTCTGCGGGGGCGCGACAGCGCACCCGCGAGCTGTAGTCCCCGAGATTCGGGCCGACTGCTGAGAAGTCGGGCCAGATCTCCCCGGCAACTACACTTCTTCTTTGTTGACTGTTAATGTCTTTTCTTCCTCTACTGTTGCAGAGGCCAATGCCGTCTTGCAGCAGCAGCTGGGTGAAGCCAACACCGCATTGCGTGCCAAGGAGACGGAGTGCAACAAGCTGGCCCAGGAGTGTGACCGACTGGCCAAGCAACAGGCGGAGCAGGCGGAGCTTCTCCAGAAGGCCCGGAAGGAGGCGGAGGTGAAAGAGTCCAATCTCCTCGCCGAGTTCGAGACCGAACACTCTGCTTAGGCCGACAAGGAGGCGTTGCTGACTGCCGGCTTCGGCAGGATTGAAGATATGGTTGACAGTAAGCTTCCTTCTTCTTCTTTCCTTGAGCTTTCGGCCGCTGATCGAGCTTCTGACTTCTTTTCTTTCTGCCTGAGCAGACTTCTTTCCCGGCCACTCTGGCGCCGCCAACCAGGCTATTGAGGCTTATCGTGAAGAACGGAGGGCTGGAGGTGCGCAGATCGCCGCCAACGCCCCCCGGACCCTTAGTGAACAACTACTCAGCATCCAGGCCCGCCTTCGACCGGCTCATCGGATGTTGCGCCGTCTTCAGTGTGTCGGGCCCAAGCGATCTCCGCCCTTTAGCTAGACATGCCGGCTCCGCGCACTCCCAGTCGGACTGCCGACTGGCTGGAGGTGGCGGCCGGCCGTCTGGAGGCTTGGAAGGGTACCTCGGCCCGGGCTGGAGTGCGCCGGGCCTTGGAGTTCGTCAAGTCTTGGTACCCTGGGCTAAATCTAGCCCAGTTGACCATGTTTCGGCAGGAGGCCCAGGAGGAGCTGGTGGTGGTCGAGCGTGACCTTGTCAAACCGGCGGCGGCGATCGCCGAGTAACCAACACCAGCAGCTTCGTCCCTGAGCTGGCTGAGAATGGTGCCGAGGCGCCACTTGAGTGGTTCGGGCTGAACCCAGACGACGACGAGGACTCGGCCGAGGTGATCGACTCCAGCGACGAGGGAGAAGACGAGGAGGACGAGGAAAGCGGAGAAGATGCACCAGAGTCGGAGCAGACGGCCAGCCTCAGCTCGACCATGCCTCGAACAACGAGCCACGCTCAAGCGCGCCGACTGCTGCTGGAGGTGACCAAGCGGAGACTAACCAGCCGTCCACTCCACCACTAGGCACCACCGACTCCGCCAACCAGCCGGACCCCTTAGCCGCTCCCTAGGTCGCCGACTTATCTTTATTTTTCCGGCTTTAACAGTCTCGACAAAGTTTGTTAAATTTGCACAATTCCACCTGCGGGGTGTATTTCAAACTCTGTTGAATGCTGGCCAATGGGCATTTTGGCATGTAAATATTCTTCCACATAAGGTGTGCTTTTGCCGAGTTCTGACTTTTTCTTGCTTTCTGCTCTTTTGCTGCCCTCCCTTCGCTGCGGTCTTGCCACCAAACAGCCGCTCTGCGGACTACAGCTGGGTCAAGTACTTAGCTACTTTCGGGAGAGAAAGTACTTAGCCGACTAGAGCATTAGCAAGCTAAGTAGAAGCCGGCTGGCCGGCTGCTCAGCAGCCGGTCGATGAGGCAGGAAGTCGGCCTGAACTATGTGCATGCTTTGGGTCCTTAGCCATTTTTCATGTGGACACCCTTTCTCTGCCTTTGACTCCTGCCCACCTGATAGTCGCTCTGCGAGCTGCGACTTCGGGCAGGAGAAGGTTTAGATGCCAACACACTACTTGTCCGACTGCGGGAAGCACCGCATAGTACAAGGCGGCGAGCCCCTGGGCCGATTGGTCGAACCCGGTGCTTGGCAGAATAATAAAATGACACATTCATAGGCGTAATATTTATCATATAGTTAAAAGAGGGTAGTCCCCGAGCTCTTCTCAGCGGACCCAGAGTTTTCGTACTTAATACAAAAGGTAGTGTGGTACATACTGCATCAACTGTAAAATCTTTGAAGGAGGTTTGCATTCCATGGCCGCTCTGTCTCCTTGCCGCAGTCGTCTCTCTTGCGTGCTCTAGGCTTCTGAGTGTCGATCAGGTAGTAGGAGTCATCGTCCAAAATTTGCTGATGATGAATGGGCCTTCCCAAGGTGCCGAGCACTTGTGCTGGCCGGCTATTCACTGGATCAGCCGGAGCACAAGGTCTCCCACTTGGAAGGATCTTGGCTTGACCTTCCGATTGTAGTATCGGCATAGGCTCTGCTGGTAGATGGTGGACCGGCTGAGTGCCAACATCCGGCCCTCTTCCAGCAGATCGACACCGTCTTCTCGTGCTTCTTTTGCCTCCTCTTCAGTGTACATGGTGACTTGAGGGGAGTCGAATTCTATGTCCGTCGGGATGACGGCTTCGGCACCATAGACGAGGAAGAAAGGCGTG
Organism: Triticum aestivum; assembly: GCF_018294505.1. NCBI lineage: Eukaryota > Viridiplantae > Streptophyta > Magnoliopsida > Poales > Poaceae > Triticum > Triticum aestivum. The sequence continues at coordinate 162,142,925 of NC_057814.1, read as the reverse complement.
AAGCCGGTTGACTTGTTTGGAGTTGTGCGCAAGCTCCAGAGGACGGCCGGCAGCTCATCGAGCCAACAGCCAGCCGAACGCTCTAGAGGCTCGACCAGTCGGGGCTTGATGCCGGACAAAATGAGGTCGTTCGCTCCACTTGGCCGTTTGACTGCGGATGGGCAACGGACGCTAAGTCCAGTCGGGTGCCCTGCGTCGCGCAGAAATGAGCCAAGGCGCCTTTGGCAAAGTTTGTGTCGTTGTCGGTGATGATGTTGTGTGGTATGCCATACCGAATGGTGATGTGAGTGATGAAAGTCACAGCAGTCGGACCGTTCAACTTCTTGATTCGCTTCGCTTCTATCCACTTGGTGAATTTTTCCACGGCGACAAGTAGATGAGTCATGCCGCCGCGTGTTGTCTTGAACGGTCCCACCTTGTCCAGCCCCCAGACGGCAAAGGGCCAGGCAATGGGGATAGTCTTGAGTGTAGAAGCCGGCAGATGTGGCTTAGAACGGAACTTCTAGCACCCTTTACACTTTTGGACCAAATCTTTGTCATCTTCTAGAGCAGTCGGCCAGAAAAAACCATGGCGGAAAGCTTTGGCAACAAATGATCTTGAAGCCGCATGGTGACCACACTCGCCTTGGTGGATATCCTTGAGGATTGCTTGGCCTTTCTCCGGCTCCACGCAGCGCTGGTACACACCAGTGACACTGTGCCTCACAAGCTCTCTGTTGACGATGGTGTATGATGCCGCCCGACGTTGCACTTGTCGGGCCGAGATCTCATCAGTCGGTAGCTCTTTGTTCACCAGAAAGATGAGGATGGGCTGCGCCCATGAAGGTGCTGCTATTTCTTTGACTGCCATAACTGCAACTTGCACGAGGGCGGTTGGGCTGGGGGGCGGCGTGTTGGAGTCGGCCGCCGCTTGCTGTGTCGATGAAGTCCCCGGGCCGACTGCCGCAGTCCCTGGGCCGGGCTCTGAAGTCCCCGGGCCGGGTGTGACTGCTACAGCCCCCAAGCCGCCTGCGGAAGTCCCCGAGCCGGCTGCTGGGGTCCCCAAGTCGGATCCGACTTCTTCGGGGGGAGCCGGCACGAAGATGGAGTCTGATTCTGGTGACGGCTTGACAGACGACTTGAGGAGGCATTGCAAGGCGACGCCGGTTGGTATTTCTTGCCGGGTGGAGCCAATCCGTGCCAAAGCATCAGCTTGCTCGTTGTCGTTTCGTGGCACATGGAGGAACTCGCACCCTTCAAAGTATCCACTGAGTTGTTGGACGAGGAAGCGGTAGCTTGCCATATTTGCATCCTTGGCGTCCCAGTCGCCTGACGACTGCTGGACCACCAAGTCGGAATCACCATAGCACAGGATCCAGCGAATGCCGAGTTCCTTCGCAAGCTGGAGCCCGTGTATGAGTGCTTCGTATTTAGCTACGTTGTTGGAGGCGGCGAAGTGGATTTCTAACACATATCTGAGCTTGTCGCCTTTGGGAGAGGTGAGGACGATGCCGGCTCCCAAACTGGTGCGCATCTTGGAACCATCAAAGTGCATCCGCCAATGGGTGGAGTCCGGCGCTGGCGGCAGGTACTGGGTCTCGGCCCAGTCGACGAGGAAGTCGGCCAGCGCTTGGGACTTGAGGGCGGTGCGAGTCTGGTAGTAGATGGTGTAGGGGGCCAAATCTATGGCCCATTTGGCCACTCGGCCCGAAGCATCTCGGCTTCCAATGATCTCGGCAAGTGGAGCAGTGCGGACAATAGTGATTGGGTGCTCTTGGAAGTATGGCTTCAGCTTCTTGGCGGCGAAATGCACGCCGTAGCACATCTTCTACTAGTGGAGGTAGTTCTGCTTGGAGGCGGACAACACTTCGCTCAGGTAATACACCGGCCTTTGGACTGGTAATGCTTTGTCGTCTTCCTTGCGCTCCACAACTATGACTGTGCTGACCACCCGGCTGGTGGCGGCAATGTAGAGAAGCATGGGCTCCTTAGCAGCCGGAGCTGCCAGGACAGGCGGAGTGGTCAACATCTTCTTGAGCTGGAGAAAAGCTTCATCCGCCTTATCATTCCACTCGAAAAAAGTGGTCTTCTTCATGAGCTGGTACAGGGGAAGAGCCTTCTCGCCCAGTCGACAGATGAAACGGCTGATGGATGCCAAGCAGCCGGTGAATTTTTGCACGTCCAGCAGTCGGGTGGGTATCTCCATCCTCTCGATGGCCTTGATCTTCACAGGGTTGCACTCTACGCCGCGCTCTGAGACCAGGAAGCCAAGAAGCTGTCTGGCTGGTACTCCAAAGACGCATTTCTCTGGGTTGAGCTTGATCTATAAGCAGCGCAAGTTTTCAAAGGTTTCCTTGAGGTCTTCTAGCAGCGTGCCACGCTTCTCCGTCTTCACCACAATGTCGTCCACATAGGCGTGGGCGTTCTTGCCGAGTTGCTTGAGGAGACACTTCTGCATGCAACGCTGAAATGTGGCGTCGGCATTCCTCAAGCCGAACGTCATGGTCAGGTAGCAGAAGGCTCCAAATGGTGTGATGAAGGCGGTCTCCAGCCTTTCGGCCGGGTTCAGCTTGATCTGATGATACCCTGGGTATGCATCCAAAAAACTCAACAGCTCGCATCCGGCTGTGGAGTCTATTACTTGGTCTATTCTTGGCAAAGCAAAGGGATCTTTGGGGCAAGCTTTGTTGAGGCTGGTATAATCAATAATCATGCGCCACTGCTTATTCTTCTTCGATACAAGGACTGGGTTGGCTAACCATTACGGGAAGAACACTTCCATAATGAAGCTGGCTGCTAGAAGCCGGGCTATCTCTTCTCCAACGACTCTTCTCTTCTCCTCTGACAGGCGGCGCAAGGGCTGCCTGACTGGCTTGGCATCAGGTTGAACATGTAGCTTGTGCTCGGCAAATTCCGTCGGAACACCCGGCATGTCCTTAGGAGACCATGCAAAGATGTCCCGATTCTCACAGAGGAAATCGACGAACTCGCTTTCCTATTTGCTGTGAAGGTTTGCACCTATGACAGCGTGCCTCTCCGGTTGCTCCGGGTCCAAGTGTATCTTCTTTGTTTCTTTCGCCGGCTTGAACGAGCCCTCAGCTTCCGACTCCTTGGGGTTTGGCGACATTTCCGGCTGCTTGCCTGCCATTGCCACAACCAGGTCAAGGAGCCGCTTCTCTGCTGCAATCACGCAGGACTAGGCTAGCCGGCTGCTGTCTGCCGCACAGGCGAACAACTTCTTGTAGTCTCCGACTATGGTTAGGATTCTCTTGGTGCTTGGAATCTTCATCTTGAGGTAAGCATAGTGGGGGACCGCCATGAACTTGGCCAGAGTAGGTCGGCGAAGTAGCGCATGATAGGGGCTCTCAAGATCCACCACCTCAAACCAGACTGGCTCTCGGCGGAAGTGATCTTTGTATCCGAAGAGGACATCTATCTGGATCTTGCCGATTGGTGAGCAGGAAATGCCAGGGACTATGCCATGGAATATAGTCCGACTGGGCTGAAGCTGCTTCTGCTTGATTCCCAACTTCTCCATAGTGTCATGATATAGGATATTGATGCTGCTGCTGCCATCTATCAGAACTCAGGAGAAGCGAGTAGCCCGCCTCTGTGTTGCGAAGGTGGCATCTAAGACCAAGGCATAAGAACCAGGAGAGGGCATCACCTCCGGGTGGTCAGCTTGGCTCCAACTGATAGGCTTCTCAGACCAATGCATGAACTCGATGGTCTCCGATGCTATTGTGTGTACTTCTTGTTGCCGCTGCCGTCTGCTGTGCTTATCGTCGTCCACGCTGGTGAACACGACATAAGCTCCATGCTCTTCAGGATATTCATCTTGTATTGCGCCGACTGGCCGAACCGCCGGCTGCTGGGGAGGAGGAGGCGGCGAGCCGGCAGGCGGAGGAGGCAAGAGTCCTTCGCCCTTGGCGATCCTGGTGAGCCAGTGGCACTTCCAAGTGGTGTGGCTGGACGGATTTGCGCCGCTGTGAAACTTGCAGGGTGCATCGAGAGTCTGCTCGTACGAGAAGGCGGGCAACCAGTTGGGCTTGCCGCCCTTCTGACACTTGGGAGGAGGCTGCCCTTCCGGCTGCTGGTCTTCAACTGTCGCCACCTGCCGGCTTGTGGAAGCCCTCTACGTGGCCTTGCGCTTGTTGTCATTTTGTTGCTGACGCCGACTTGTGTCACCAGCCGGAGTCCGAGGAGCTTGAGGAGCAACTTTGCCAGATGCGTCAACTTGGATCTCCGCCTTCATGGAGGAGTCGGCCGTGGCGTACTTGTCTACTATGATCAGCAGTTCGTCGAGGGTCGCCGGCTCATCGCAGAGAAGCCGGTGCTTGAGGAGGGTGCCTTCTCGGCACCTGGCAGTGAAGTACTCGATGGCCTGCACCTCGTGCACGCCCTTGCAAGATTTGCGCAGCTCGGCCCAACGCGTGATGTAGTCGCGAGTTGATTCGTTGGGGCCTTGGACGCACAAGGAGAGCTACGAGGCTTGGGCGGCCACTTGTACGTGCTGATGAAGTTGCGCATGAAGGCTTCGGTGAAATCTACCCAGCTGTTGATGCTGCGGGGCATCAGGTTGTGCAGCCATGTCCGGGCTGTGCCCTGGAGCATGAGGGGGACGTACTTCACGGCAACTCACTTGTTGCCGTATGCTATGCTGACGGCCATGGAGTAGTCAACCAGCCAGTCTTCCGGCTTCATGGAGCCAGTGTACTTGGGCGTATCTCTTGGGAGCATGAACCGTTTGCGGAAGGGCTCATCTCGGATGCGGGGGCCAAAAAAAGGCGGACCCAATGCGTCTTCTTCTTCTAGCGCCAGGGATCGGTTGAGGCGGTCGATCCGGTGGCGGGCATCGTTTTCTCCGACTCCTTCCCGGCGGCCAAGGCGGTCACCGAGTGTCGGGTGGTCAACAGGCGGCGGGGAAACGCGCCTCTCCCTATGGGGAGGGGGAGGCGGACAGTCATCCCGTCGTTCCACTGCTCTCGGGCGGCCATCTTGGTCGCGCTTGATGGTGACGTGAGTCCTACTGCGGCTGGCAGCCGGCTCCTTGTCTCTTCTATCACGGACGCCACCAGTCGGTGTCTGATACGTCTCCAACGTATCTCTAATTTATGAAGTATTCATGCTATTATATTATCTATCTTGGATGTTTAATGGGCTTTACTATGCACTTCTATATTATTTTTGGGACTAACTTATTAACCTAGAGCCCAGTGCCAGTTTTTGTTTTACTCCTTGTTTCAGTGTTTCGCAGAAAAGGAATATCAAACAGAGTCCAAACAGAATGAAACCTTCGGGAGAGTTATTTTTGGAACGCAAGCAATCCAGAAGATTTGGAGTGTACGAAAGGGAAGCAACGAGGAAGGAACGAGGCAGGGGGCGCGCCCACCCCCCTGGGCACGCCCTCCACCCTCGTGGGCCCCTCATGGCTCCCCTGACCGACTTCTTTCGCCAATATATATATACATATACCCTAAAAACATCGGGGAACAGAATAGATCGGGAGTTCCGCCGCCGCAAGCCTCTGTAGCCACCAAAAACCAATCGGGACCCTGTTCCGGCACCCTCCGGAGGGGGGGATCCCTTACCGGTGGCCATCTTCATCATCCCGGCGCTCTCCATGACGAGGAGGGAGCAGTTCACCCTCGGGGTTGAAGGTATGTACCAGTAGCTATGTGTTTGATCTCTCTCTCTCTCTCGTGTTCTTGAGGTGGTACGATCTTGATGTACCGCGAGCTTTGCTATTATAGTTGGATCTTATGATGTTTCTCCCCCTCTACTCTCTTGTAATGGGTTGAGTTTTCCCTTTGAGTTATCTTATCAGATTGAGTCTTTAAGGATTTGAGAACACTTGATGTATGTCTTGCCGTGCTTATCTGTGGTGACAATGGGATATCACATGATTCACTCGATGTATGTTTTGCTGATCAAGTTGCGGGTTCCGCCCATGAACCTATGCATAGGGGTTGGCACACGTTTTTGTCTTGACTCCCCGGTAGAAACTTTGGGGCACTCTTTGAAGTTCTTTGAGTTGGTTGAATACATGAATCTGAGATTGTGTGATGCATATCGTATAATCATACCCACGGATACTTGAGGTTACATTGGAGTATCTAGGTGACATTAGGGTTTTGGCTGATTTGTGTCTTAAGGTGTTATTCTAGTACGAACTCTATGATAGATCGAACGGAAAGAATAGCTTCGTGTTATTTTACTACGGACTCTTGAATAGATAGATCAGAAAGGATAACTTTGAGGTGGTTTCGTACCCTACCATAATCTCTTCGTTTGTTCTCCGCTATTAGTGACTTTGGAGTGACTCTTTGTTGCATGTTGAGGGATAGTTATATGATCCAATTATGTTATTATTGTTGCGAGAACTTGCACTAATGAAAGTATGGACCCTAGGCCTTGTTTCCTAGCATTGCAATACCGTTTACGCTCACTTTTATCGTTTCTTACCTTATATGTTCAGATTACAAAAACCTATATCTACCATCCATATTGCACGTGTATCACCATCTCTTCGCTGAACTAGTGCACCTATACAATTTACCATTGTATTGGGTGTGTTGGGGACACAAGAGACTCTTTGTTATTTGGTTGCAGGGTTGTTTGAGAGAGACCGTCTTCATCCTACGCCTCCCACGGATTGATAAACCTTAGGTCATCCACTTGAGGGAAATTTGCTACTGTCCTACAAACCTCTGCACTTGGAGGCCCAACAATGTCTACAAGAAGAAGGTTGCGTAGTAGACATCAAGCTCTTTTCTGGCGCCGTTGCCGGGGAGGTGAGTGCTTGAAGGTATATCTTTAGATCTTGCAATCGAATCTTTTTGTTTCTTGTTTTATCACTAGTTTAGTTTATAAAAGAAAACTACAAAAAATGAAATTGAGTTTGCCTCATACGCTTCATCTTTTTAATATCTTTCGTGAGTATGATGGAAAGGAAAATTGTGCCAAAATGTTAGAAGAAGAATGCATTAAAATGTTTGGCGCTAAATCTTTGGATGATGAGCATGATTGCAATGTTATTAGTATGAACTCTTTGAATATCCATAGTACTAATGATGATTGCACTAGTCATGATGAAAATGTCTCTTGTAAGCATGTCAAATTTTGTGGAGTGCATAGAGTTTTCAAGTACACACCAATTAGGGAAAATAGATTTTGCAAGAGGCATAAGTATTTAGAAACTAAATGGTTGCCAGAAAGGCTAGATTTTTGTGCCGAAAATTTAAATTTTCTTAGCCGTACTTGTGAACTTTGCAATGAACGTGGTCATTTAACTATCCGATGCAAATTGTTTCATGATCTAATCATTTCATAAAATTGTGATGACTTGATTTCCCTTGCACATCATAATGAACTTAGTTTGCTTATGGGCTATGTAGAAATGAAACATATAACTAACTATCTTCCAATATTTGCCCGTGATAAACTTCTTGATTTTGATCTAGAGGAAATTTATATGTATTGTGCGGTGAATTGCATTGAAAATCCTTATATTGATAATTACATAAAGAAAAGAAAGCAAATAGAAGATGAATAGGACACTAATGAAAGGGAAGAGACTTCCCAATACCCTCCTATTATTTCTTATGGTGAATCAGGTAACGAGGAGGAGCTTTCTATTCAACCAATCTCATCAATAAAAAGCTCAAAAAAGAGGATTGAACCCACACATGATGTGAAGAATAAAAAGAAAAGACGGAGAAGGAAAGGTAAAAAGGTATCCCTCCCAAATGATGTTGCTCCTACTACTCGGTGTGATGATGATAATTGCTATACTATTGGTGCTATCCATACTATTAATAATGAGAGTGATTATGCTTATGACATGAAAAGGCCCAAGCTTGGGGATGCTATGTTTGATGAGGATGACACATTTGAGAATATATTTGCTGGAACTAATGTTTGTCCCAAGCTTGGGGATGCTACTTTTAATGAAGATGATATTTTTAGCCTCCCAAGTTTTGATATGCAAAGTTGTTATGATGATAGCATGCCTTCTACCTATGATGATTATATTGATGAAAGTGGGTTTGGAAGAGTGTCAACTTTAGGAAGTAATGATCCCACTATTTTGGAGGATGTTGAATATTATAATATTTATGAAAGTGGATTTGGAGAGGTCATGACTTTATTTAGTGATGAGTCCACTATCTTGGAAGAGGTTTCAATCGATTATGATGAGAACAAAGTTGCTACTTATGATGATTATTGTGATGAAACTTATGCTATAAAAAGTAGTGATGATTATATTTATATAACTTGTCATGATTATGATTACCCTTTTTCTGAACATTACTCTTTTAATGTGGAAACAATTTATAGTATTCAAGTCTCTTATGATACTCCCACTATTCCGAATGAGAAGAATTTTGCTTATGTGGAGAGTAGTAAATTTTCTATGCTTGTAGATCATGAAAATAATGCTTTATGTGATTGTTATATTTTTGAATTCATTCATGATCCTACTGAAAATTATTATGAGGGAGGAACATATGCTTGTAGGAATTGCAATAATATCAAGTTTCCTCTCTATGTGCTTAAAATCTTGAAGTTATGCTTGTTTTACCTTCCTATGCAAGTTGATTCTTGTTCCCATAAGTTGTTTGCTCACAAAATACCTATGCATAGGAAGTGGGTTAGACTTAAATGTGCTAGTCATATTCTTCATGAGGCTCTCTTTATGTTTCAGTTCTTATCTTTTATGCGAGCATCATTGAAATCATCATGCCTAGCTTGGGGCGTTAAACGTTAGTGCTTGTTGGGAGGCAACCCAATTTTATTTTTGTTTCTTGATTTTTGGTTATGTTTAGTAATAAATTTTTGATATAGCCTCTGGTTAGATGTGGTTTTATGTTCTATTTAGTGTTTGTGCCAAGTAGAACCTTTGTGAAGACTTGTGTGGAAGTTAATGTGATCTTGCTGTAAAAAACAGAAACTTTGCGCTCACGAGTTTAGCTGTCATTTTTTTCAGAAGAGTTCTTTTAAGTTGATTCTTTTTTCAGAAGATTAATAGACAAATTCCTCAGGTCCACCAATTTATTTCATAATTTTTGGAGTTACATAAGTATACGTTTGATACATATTACTACAGACTGTTCTGTTTTTGACAGATTCTGTTTTCTATGTGTTGTTTGCTTATTTTGATGAATCTATGAGTAGTATCTGAGGGTATGAACCATATAGAAGTTGGAATACAGTAGATATTACACCAATATAAATAAATAATGAGTTCATTACAGTACCTTGAAGTGGTGTTTTGTTTTCTTTCGCTAACAGAGCTCACGAGATTTTCTCTTAAGTTTTGTGTCGTGAAGTTTTCAAGTTTTGGGTAAAGATTCGATGAACTATGGAATAAGGAGTGGCAAGAGCCTAAACTTGGGGATGCCCAAGGCACCCCAAGTTAATATTCAAGAACAACCAAGATCCTAAGCTTGGGGATGCTCCAGATGGCATCCCCTCTTTCGTCTTCATTCATCGGTAACTTTACTTGGAGCTATATTTTTATTCACCACATGATATGTGTTTTGCTTGGAGCGTCGTTTTATTTTCTTTAGCTTTTCTTGCTGTTTGAATAAAATACTAAGATATGAAATTATTAAATGGGAGAGTCTTCACATAGCTACATAATTATTTAACTACTCATTGATCTTCACTTATATCTTTTTGGAGTAGTTTGTCATTTACTCGTGAGCTTCACTTATATCCTATGAGTAAATAGTTGAATGATTTGAATATCATAAATCTGAAATTATATATGTTTCATATGCTTATCCCATGGGGAGTAATGACTTTACATATAATAAGTAGAGGTGGTAAATTTATTGAAGGTTAGCAAACATTGTATTGGTCACTTGAACAATTCATGAAAGAATATTGAAGGAAGAGAGATTTCATATATAAATATACTATCTTGGACATCTTCTATGATTGTGAGCCCCATTAATTATTTTCAAATCTAAGCAAATTAGTTGAAGTTGGACAAGGAAGACAACATAATAAGTTATGTTTGGGTATATTTGTATAAGTTATATTGTTATGGATCCTCTAACATGTGGTGCGTGCTATTTAGAATCCTTTGCTAGCAAAAATATCCGTACTAAGCGGGAATACTGCTTGTGCATCCAAACTCCTTGAACCAAGTTTCTTCCATGAGTGTCCTCCATATCTACCTATATGCAGTATTTACCTGCCGTTCTGTAACATCCCAAATTTTCAATTTGGTATGTTATACATAGATCATCATTGCATATCATGTTTTATTGCATTTTGACAAATCCTCGATAAATCCTAAGCAACTCAAGGACCCTCGGAGAGAGTTGGGGATTTTCTCGAATTTTCATATTTGATTTTCATCAAATAATAAGACGAGGATTTTGGTTTTAATTATTTTCTCTCCGGAAAAATATTTCATTTTAAAAATAAACGAGAGGAGAAAATATGACTTCTCCAAAACAATTGAAATACTGGAGGAAAATGTTAAAATCAATTATTGGAATTTATTCGGATTTTATTTGCAATTTTTATTGCATTAAAAATATTGCATGTTTTCAAAATATTTATTTTGTGTTAAAAAAATGTTCACCCTATTCTAGATTTTCTAACTAGACGGGGAAATTTTATTTTATAATTTTTGGACTTTTATTTATTTTTCTACGAATTATTTTCCGTGGAACGTTTTAAAAAAAACGCGCGCGCCCGCCGGGCCAAGCCCAGCCGCGCCAAGCCGCCGGCCCACCCCGCGCTCCCTCTCCTTCGCCAGCACGCACCGCCGCCGCCGTGTCCATGGCGGACACGGGAGTCCGAGCCCGCGCCGCCGGAGCTTGCCCCTCCTCCAAGCCGAGCTCTCCCCCCCTTTCCCCTTTATATACCGCCCCCCTCTTCTATCCTCTCATCTCGCCGCCGCCCGCCTTGCCCGCCTTGCTGCCGCCGGACCGAGCCCGAGCCCCGAGCCACCGCCGAGCCGCCGCCGTTCGCCGCCGCCTCGCCGCCCCTCGCACCCCCCCCCCCCGAGCCCGCACCCCGCGCCCCTCGCCGCCCCTCGCCCCGAGCCGCCGGAGCCCCCGCCCCGACGAGGTACTGCCCCGTTCGTTTTGCCGGTTTTCTAAAAAAAACCATTTGTTTTTTTAAAAAACCCTAGATCGGTTTTTTCGGTTTTATTATTTTGCGAGCGTTCACCGAACCGTTCGTTTTAACGAACACGTTCGTCGGTTTTTCTCTGTTAACGAACGTCCGTTCTTTAACCGTTCGTCCGTTTTTTCTTTTTCGTCGGATTTTTCTGCGATTATCTCAGATTCGATTTCTGATCGAATCTTCGTTTCTGTTTAACTTCTCGCTCGTTTATCGGAATCAGGCGATTCAAGCGCCTAGAGTTTCGTCTCGAAATTCTCTTTCCGTTTAACCTACTCAAACAAGTTTTTGCTACAGTAAAATTTGACCTAGAACCAGATTAGTAAACGAAGCTTCTTTCTTTCGCCGTTTGACTTTCGTTGTTTCTTTCGAGTTGATTCTTTTTGCAAACCGGAGTTCTTAAGTTGAACTTTCTGGTTGGATCTTTCATTCGAGTTTTACCTGTGCATTAGATGAGTACTGATTGTATGATTGTTTGTTTGCGATAGAGTACCCGGAGTGTGCCGCTTGTTACTTTGAATCGCTAGGTTTTGCGGATCATCAGCAAGGCAAGTAACACTTTGATCATACCCATTTCATACCCAGTTTTTTATGCATTAGATTCAACCCTCAAACAATTGCATGTTTAGGATCTGATTAACATGTGGGTATTGGGAAGTAGTAGTTGAGGTAGTACCTATTACCTGTTTTATTTATCAAACCCTTGAGAGTTACTTCTACGTTGCTATTATATTGCCATGCTATGCTCGTAGACGTGGATTGGGTTTGAGAGATATTCATGACAGATGTGAGATTGTTAATGGTTTACTTAAGGTGGCAACTAAAACTCACATCTGGGTGGATTGACGTACCTGGGTATTCCAGGATTGCCTTTTTTCTTTTGGACCGCCACCCAGGTTCAAAGGGATCATGAGATTATTCATGCTAGAAACTTCCGTGTGCAGCCGCAAGCTATTATGGGCTCTAGCATAGTTGACTAAGTTGTGTGAACTCTTACAGTGGTAGACTAGCAGATGTAGGGGAAAGTAGGTGTAACTGTCTACCCATACGTAAGGTGCAAACACTTCTGAAAGACTGTGTCTCGGTCATCCGTTACTCAAACACCATGTAGTGCGAGTAATCCAACGGAGGAGATCGAGTCTTGTGGGGAAAAGTGCACAAACCTCTGCAGAGTGTACAAACTAATCATGGTTAGCCGTGTCCCCGGTTATGGACAATTTGAGTATCTAGTACTTGGATTATCATGTGAATCTCATCACTATGTTACCTCTAATTAATTTTGTTGGGTTATTGATGACATTTATTTGGGATTGAGATGCTGTCAACCATCTCAATGTTTCACAACCACCATGATAGTTAAATAAAATTTATTCCTTTGAAGTAGGATAAAATTGGCTTTTCGCAAAATTGTAACCATAGAGCTTTCCACCAGCCATATATGCATGTAGTATAGCATTATTATTGTTCATTATTCTCTATGTGTTACATTGCCAGCATATTCTATGTGCTGACCCATTTTCGGGCTGCAACGTTTCATGTTGCAGACTTTTCAGACGACGAGTAAGGTGCCTTAGGTCGTGGTCTTATACTCAGTGATGCCGCTGGAGTTGATGGACTCACTTATCTTCCAAGTCTTCCGCTGTTATCGTTTAGATGGCCTTAAGCCATATTTATCATACTTAATCTCTTTGGAGATATTCGATGTAATAAGTGTGTGATTGCTACTCTGTTATAAATCCTCCATTTGTACTGTGCGTGTCAGCATTACTAATCCAGGGATGACACTGGTGCACAGCAGCACAGACCATTTGAGGTCTGGTCGCTACAAAGTTGGTGTCAGAGCACACGCTGACTGTAGGACACGACCACTAAGCTTAAGCCCTAGAAAGCTTCTCTCTTCTCATTTCTGACCCCTCTCCACTTTCTACTCTTTTAGGAATGGCGGATGCAAGGAGCAAGTTCATGCAACCACATGAACCACATGAAGACACGCCGTTTGGTCGACACTTGAAGGAAGTCACTAAGTACTTGAACATAGGAATACCAAGCATCACCGGAACCTACAACGCCACATTACCTGAAGAGGAGAGCTGGAAGATTCAAGTTCACATTCCAGGAAGGACGTTTGTGCCAGTTACTGAACCCATAAGATTGGTTTTCGAAGCACCAACCTGGAGTTTAGGGAAGAGCATGGCCGCACACATCGCCATGGGACACATTGGAGAAGTCTACCACCAGGAGCTAAAGGATACAATTTACCAAATTTGTGGACGCCGAGACGCGCAATGGGAGATGATCAGAACCAAGAAGGATGGATCAATTGCAGCTTTCATCCAGGAGCAGAACCAACATATTCGTCGCCAGGAGAACCAGATGTGCACGGACAAGGAAGAACTGAAGAAGGCATTAACCAAGATCAAGGAGCTCCAAGAAGAACTCAAGGCTACACGCGAGGATTATATGGAGGAGATCATCGCACTAGTAGGGAAGAATGATGACCTGGAGAAGAAGATTGGAGTATTCATGGGATTCCAGTACCAAAAGCAGAAGACGACGAATGCACTTGTCCGGATAACTACATCATCATTGACGACACTGACTCGGAACCAAGTGAAGACGACTTTGTTGATGAAGCAGGAGCGGACATCATGGAGTCTTCGACGGATTAGAATTTTATTAGACCACCATATTAGTAGTAGTTTTCCCCCATTTAATAGTATAGTTCAAGCACTTTGTAACGCTAGTTAGATCGATTGTTTTGCCTTGTTTGAATTGAGTGAGTGATATTGATTGTATTTGTCTCATGAGCATATGGGTAGTGTTTTCTCTCTAGACCTCATTCTATTCTTAACTATCATCTTTTCTAAACCTATCAGATGCCTCCGAGACGCGACACCGGATTTGTTTTCCCACCAGAGATCACCCAGTTGATTCAGCAGCAGAATGCCCTGATGCAAGTGTTAGTGCAGAACCAAGGCAACAACAACAACAACAACAACCCACCGCCACCACCACCTGTTGATCACTTAGCCCGTTTCTTGAGGCTAAACCCGCCGGTGTTTTCCAGTAGCACCGAGCCGATTGTTGCAGATGATTGGCTGCGCAAAGTTGGAAGGGAGTTGACCACTGCAGGATGCACAGATGCGGAAAGAGTGCGTTTTGCCGCACATCAGCTAGATGGACCCGCAGCATCATGGTGGGAGAATTATACAGCCACGCACCCTATTGACACCGTCACATGGGACCAGTTTCAGCAAGCTTTCCGTATAGCACATGTTTCAGCAGGAGCTATGGCTATGAAGAAGCGTGAGTTTCGCAACCTACGCCAAGGAGGACGCACCGTAGGCCAGTATGTGGAGGATTTCAGTAAATTAGCACGTTATGCACCAGATGACGTTGCCACAGATGCAGCCAAGCAGGAGAAGTTTTTGGAAGGACTGAATGATGAGCTGAGTATGCAGTTGATGGTAGCAACTTTCAACAACTACCAGGAGCTGGTAGATAGAGCTCTCATGATTGAAGGAAAGCAACAACATATTGAAAATCGTAAGAGGAAGTATGGACAAGGGAAGTATAACTCAGGAGCTCAACAGAAGCCTCGTTTTGCCCCGAAGCCGGGAGGACAGTTTCAGCATACCCATGGAGGAGGTAGTTCGCACAACCATAATGGCTCTAAAAATGGTAATGGGAATGGAGGAAGCAACGGACAGAACCGCACCAACCCATCTACCCCAGCCAAGAGGGACCTGAGCCAAGTCACTTGCTTTAAGTGCCAGAAGAATGGACATTATGCCAATGAATGTCCTGAAGCCCAAAATGGAAATGGCAATAGATGCTCTGGGAAGAAGCCGAACCCATTCAACAAAGGGCATGTGAACCACGTGAGTGTGGAGGAGGTTGAAGCTCAGCCTGATGCAGTAATAGGTAAGTTTTTGGTTAAGTCATTTACTGCAACCGTTCTTTTCGACACTAGTTCACAGCAGCACAGACCATTTGAGGTCTGGTCGCTACAAAGTTTTTAGGGTTTTATTAAAAAACGAACGTCCACTGTATAGGTCTTATAAACGAGCGTTCGTTAATTAGTCTTTTCGTTTTCTGTTTATTTACGCCAGGGACTTAGTTGTAGTTATTTTATTTACAGATTAGTCCCTGATTTTCAAACGATCACTACTTTTTACTCGTTTGTCCAAATCCAACGAAACCAACGCCCACTTCTTCGTTATGATCTCCTCTATCCAGTAAAACAACTTAAACATGTTTTTGAAAATTTTAAAATTTGTATTCAAACAGATTTGTATTCAAACTTCTTTTGATAATAACTTGAGTTTTATAACTCCGTTTGAGTTGATTCTTTTTGCAACGCGAAGCTCTTGACCTAAACTTTCTGATAAGGCCAAATTCATATAATTTTGGTACTGTCAGAAATTGTTTATGTTGCAAGAGTTATTTGCTTTGTTTGGATGTTTTCCGAACTGTCTTCTTCGTTCTTCCCGATCTTTTGAGTGATTGCTTATGTGTGGTTACTATTGCTTGCTTGCGATAGATTGACCGGAGTGTGACGAGTAGATCTATCAAGAGTTTTGAGTGCGAATCATCTTCATCAACATTGCAGGCAAGTTCACACTTTGATCATATACCTTCCATACCCAGTTTTTTATTGCATTAGATCTATTTTCCTCAAACAATTGCATGATTAGGATCTATTTAAATTGTGGGTATTGGGAAGTAGTCGAGGTAGTACCTATTACCTGTTTTATTATCAAACCCTTGGGAGTTACTTCTATGTTGCTATTATATTGCCATGCTATGCTCGTAGACGTGAATTGGGTTTGAGAGAGTTCCATGACAGATGTGAGATTGTTAATTAATGGTTTACTTAAGGTGGCAACTAAAACTCACATCTGGGTGGATTGAGGTACCTGGGTATTCCAGGATTGCCTGTTTTTCTTTTGGACCGCCACCCAGGTTCAAAGGGATCATGAGATTATTCATGCTAGAAACTTCCGTGTGCAGCCGCAAGCTATTATGGGCTCTAGCATAGTTGACTAAGTTGTGTGAACTCTTACAGTGGTAGACTAGCAGATGTAGGGGAAAGTAGGTGTAACGGTCTACCCATACGTAAGGTGCAAACACTTCTGAAAGACTGTGTCTCGGTCATCCGTTACTCAAACACCATGTAGTGCGAGTAATTCAACGGAGGAGATCGAGTCTTGTGGGGAAAAGTGCACAAACCTCTGCAGAGTGTACAAACTAATCATGGTTAGCCGTGTCCCCGGTTATGGACATCTTGAGTATCTAGTTCTTGGATTATCCCGTTGATCTCATCATGTTACTTAATTAATATTGTTGGGTTAATCACGTTCTTAATTGGGATTGAGATGCTGTCAACCATCTCAATGTTTCACAACCACCATGATAGTTAAAAAAATTATTCCTTTGAAGTAGGGAAAAATTGGCTTTCCGCAAAAACATTATAACCATAGAGCTTTTCCATCAGCCATATATGCATGTAGTGATAGCCTTTGTTCATCATTTCTCTATGGTGTGAATTTGCCAGCATATTCCATGTGCTGACCCGTTTTCGGGCTGCAACGTTTCATGTTGCAGGATATCTTACAACGAGTAAGTGATTCGTTAGGGTTACGATTTCTACACTCAACTTTGCCGTTGGTGTTGATGGGAATCCACAACCTTGTTACTTCCGCTATTTTGGATTGAGGTAATAGTATTTACGTTACTTTATACATGTGATTTACCTCTGTTATAAATCCTCGAGTACTGTGTGTGTCAGCATACCGATCCAGGGATGACACTTAAGCACAGAGACTTGATCCATTCGGGTCGGGATTTGTGAATAAGTTTAAGATGTCCACCAAAGTTCTCAGAACCCCTATGTTAGTAACCTCGCCAGGAGCAGAGTATATGGCAACCCAAGGATGTTTTCAGATACCATTGGCCATTGGTAGGCATGTTTTCCCCTCAGACCTCATAGTTTTGGAGTCGCAAGGTTTGGATGTGATTTTGGGAATGGATTGGCTATCGTTGTATGGAGGAAAAATCGATTGTGCCAGCAAGACGATTTTGCTTACCACCCCGGAAGGAAAAAGGATCAAGTACGTATCCCGGCATATGCCGAAGAGGACTCAAGTGAATTCCTTATCAGGAATTGTACAGGAGTAAGTACCAGTGGTGAAGGACTATCCGGATGTATTTCCAGAAGAGTTGCCAGGCATGCCGCCAGATAGAGACATTGAGTTCTTGATTGAACTTTTGCCAGGCACAGGACCAATATCTAAGAGACCGTACAGGATGCCCGCAAAAGATTTGGAGGAAATTAAGAAGCAGATCAAGGAGTTATTGGATAAAGGCTATATTCGCCCAAGTTCGTCACCTTGTGGATCACCAGTACTTCTAGTGGAGAAGAAAGATGGGTCGCTGAGGATGGTTGTTGATTACCGAGGATTGAATGAAGTGACCATCAAAAACAAGTACCCACTGCCGATGATCAATGATTTGTTTGACCGCCTACAAGGAGCTAAAGTATTTTCCAAGATCGATCTACGATCAGGATACCATCAGTTAAAGATTCAAGAGCAGGATATACCCAAGACGGCATTTACCACCAGATATGGATTGTATGAGTATACCGTTATGTCATTTGGTCTGACTAACGCACCTGCCTATTTCATGAACCTGATGAACAAAGTGTTTATGGAGTTTTTGGATAAGTTCGTCGTGGTGTTCATTGATGATATTTTAATCTTTTCCAAGGATGAAGAAGAGCATGAGGAGCATTTGCGATTGGTACTTTAGAAGCTCAGAGAACATCAGTTATATGCCAAGTTCAGCAAATGTGAATTTTGGCTGAAGGAAGTTGGATTCCTTGGACATGTTATTTCTGGAGAAGGAGTAGCAGTGGACCCTGCCAAAGTTGATACAGTGACAAGTTGGGAATCACCCACGCCAGTTGGAGAAATCCGGAGTTTTCTTGGACTCGCAGGATATTACCGGAGATTCATCGAGAATTTCTCGAAGATTGCTAAGCCCATGACTGAGTTATTGAAGAAGGACACCAAATTCAATTGGACTGAGGAGTGTGAAGCTAGTTTCCAAGAGTTGAAGGAACGATTGGTTACATCACCAGTGTTGATTCTGCCAGATCAACGCAAGGATTATGAAGTTTATTGCGACGCTTCTCGTCAAGGAATTGGAACAGTGCTTATGCAAGAAGGAAGAGTTGTGTCATATGCTTCACGGCAACTTAAACCCCATGAGAAGAATTATGCCACGCATGATTTGGAATTAGCAGCCGTGGTGCATGCATTGAAGACATGGAGACAATTTCTCATCGGAAACTATTGTGAGGTGTACACGGATCACAAGAGTTTGAAGTATATTTTCACGCAGAAGGAGTTAAATCTCAGACAGAGGAGATGGTTGGAGCTCATTAAAGATTATGATATGAGATTGCATTATCACCCTGGAAAGGCTAACGTAGTAGCAGACGCGTTGAGCCGCAATAGTCATGTCAACACCCTCATGACAGGAGAGTTACCTCAGGAGTTAGCCGAGGACCTTCGCGAGCTATGTTTGGAGATAGTCCCAAGAGGCTATTTAGCGACATTGGAACTTCAGTCTACCTTGATGGAAAGGATCAGAGAAGCTCAGAAGACAGACAAGGAGATGGAAGAGATAAAGGAGAAGATGAGCAAAGGAAAAGCCAAGGGATTTCGTGAGGATGAGCACGATACCTTATGGTTTGAGGACCGTGTATATGTGCCAAATGATCCGGAGATCAGGAAGTTGATTTTGCAAGAAGCCCATGATTCACCGTACTCGATTCACCCAGGGAATACCAAGATGTATTTGGATTTGAAGAATACTTTCTGGTGCACCGGAATGAAGAAGGATATTGCAGAGTATGTAGCAGTTTGTGATGTGTGTCAGAGAGTGAAGGCAGAGCATCAGAAGCCAGCAGGATTGCTACAACCATTGCCGATACCCGAATGGAAGTGGGATAAAATAGGCATGGATTTTCTCACAGGATTACCCAGGACTCGTTCAGGCTATGACTCAATATGGGTTGTAGTCGACCGTTTGACGAAAGTGGCTCATTTTATTCCAGTGAAGACCACTTACACCAGTGCTAAGTTGGCAAAGATATACATGACTAGGATCGTATGTTTGCATGGAGTTCCGAGGACCATTGTATCAGACAGAGGAACCCAATTTACCTCGAAGTTTTGGAAGCAGTTACATGAAACATTGGGAACCAGGCTGGAATTTAGTACAGCTTTTCACCCGCAGACAGATGGACAGACCGAGAGAGTCAACCAGATTTTGGAGGACATGTTGAGAGCTTGTGCCCTAGATTATGGATCTAGTTGGGACGACAATTTGCCATATGCGGAGTTTTCATATAACAACAGTTATCAAACCAGTTTGAAGATGGCCCCTTTCGAAGCTTTGTACGGAAGGAGGTGTAGAACACCGTTGTTATGGGACGAAGTTGGAGACCGTCAGCTGTTTGGACCAGATTTGATTAAGGAGTCTGAACAGAAAGTAAGGTTGATTCGCGACAGGCTCAAGGTAGCCCAGTCCAGGCAGAAGAGTTATGTTGATTCTAAACGAAAAGAGACAGTTCACGAAGTCGGAGACCGAGTGTATCTTCGAGTATCACCACTTCGAGGAGTGAAGCGCTTTGGAGTTAAGGGAAAGTTAGCGCCCCGTTTTATCGGACCATACAGAGTTGTGGAATGTATGGGAGAAGTTGCCTACAAACTGGAATTGCCCGAAGGATTGTCTGGAGTTCATGATGTGTTTCACGTTTCCCAGTTGAAGAAGTGCCACGCAGAGATGGCTGAGATACCACTGAGAGATACTGTGCCACTGGAAGCGATTCAGCTGGAAAGTGATTTGACCTATGAGGAGAAACCGGTTAAGATTCTTGAGTATGCCAGCCGAGTTACCCACAGCAAGGTCATCAAGTTTTGCAAAGTCCAGTGGAGTCCCACACGGAAGATGAAGCCACCTGGGAGCGACAGGAAGATCTACGGAAGGACCACTCCCACCTGTTTTCTAGCCAACCCGAATCTCTAGGGCGAGATTCATCTTAAGGGGGGGTAGGTTTGTAACATCCCAAATTTTCAATTTGGTATGTTATACATAGATCATCATTGCATATCATGTTTTATTGCATTTTGACAAATCCTCGATAAATCCTAAGCAACTCAAGGACCCTCGGAGAGAGTTGGGGATTTTCTCGAATTTTCATATTTGATTTCCATCAAATAATAAGACGAGGATTTTGGTTTTAATTATTTTCTCTCTGGAAAATATTTCATTTTAAAAATAAACGAGAGGAGAAAATATGACTTCTCCAAAACAATTGAAATACTGGAGGAAAAATGTCAAAACCAATTATTGGAATTTATTCGGATTTTATTTGCAATTTTTATTGCATTAAAAATATTGCATGTTTTCAAAATATTTATTTTGTGTTAGAAAAATGTTCACCCTATTCTAGATTTTCTAACTAGACGGGGAAAATTTATTTTATAGTTTTTGGACTTTTATTTCTTTTTCTACGAATTATTTTCCGCGGAACGTTTAGAAAAAAACGCGCGCGCCCGCCGGGCCAAGCCCAGCCGCGCCAGGCCGCCGGCCCACCCGCGCTCCCTCTCCTTCGCCAGCACGCGCCGCCGCCGCCGTGTCCATGGCGGACACGGGATTCCGAGCCCGCGCCGCCGGAGCTTGCCCCTCCTCCAAGCCGAGCTCTCCCCCCTTTCCCCTTTATATACCCACCCCTCTTCTCTCCTCTCACCTCGCCGCCGCCCGCCTCGCCGCCGCCGGACCGAGCCCGAGCCCCGAGCCGCCGCCGAGCCGCCGCCGCCGAGCCGCCCCTCGCACCCCCCCCGAGCCCGCACCCCGCGCCCCTCGCCGCCCCTCGCCCCGAGCCGCCGGAGCCCCGCCGGAGCCCCCGCCCCGACGAGGTACTGCCCCGTTCGTTTTGCCGGTTTTCTAAAAAAAACCATTCGTTTAAAAAAAACCCTAGATCGGTTTTTTTTCGGTTTTATTATTTTGCGAGCGTTCACCGAACCGTTCGTTTTAACGAACGCGTTCGTCGGTTTTTCTCTGTTAACGAACGTCCGTTCTTTAACCGTTCTTCCGTTTTTTCTTTTTCGTCGGATTTTTCTGCGATTATCTCAGATTCGATTTCTGATCGAATCTTCGTTTCTGTTTAACTTCTCGCTCGTTTATCGGAATCAGGCGATTCAAGCGCCTAGAGTTTCATCTCGAAATTCTCTTTCCGTTTAACCTACTCAAACAAGTTTTTGCTACAGTAAAATTTGACCTAGATCCAGATTAGTAAACGAAGCTTCTTTCTTTCGCCGTTTGACTTTCGTTGTTTCTTTCGAGTTGATTCTTTTTGCAAACCGGAGTTCTTAAGTTGAACTTTCTGGTTGGATATTTCATTCGAGTTTTACCTGTGCATTAGATGAGTACTGATTGTATGCTTGTTTGTTTGCGATAGAGTACCCGGAGTGTGCCGCTTGTTACTTTGAATCGCTAGGTTTTGCGGATCATCAGCAAGGCAAGTAACACTTTGATCATACCCCTTTCATACCCAGTTTTTTTATGCATTATATTCAACCCTCAAACAATTGCATTTTTAGGACCTGATTAACATGTGGGTATTGGGAAGTAGTAGTTGAGGTAGTACCTATTACCTGTTTTATTTATCAAACCCTTGGGAGTTACTTCTACGTTGCTATTATATTGCCATGCTATGCTCGTAGACGTGGATTGGGTTTGAGAGATATTCATGACAGATGTGAGATTGTTAATGGTTTACTTAAGGTGGCAACTAAAACTCACATCTGGGTGGATTGAGGTACCTGGGTATTCCAGGATTGCCTTTTTTTCTTTTGGACCGCCACCCAGGTTCAAAGGGATCATGAGATTATTCATGCTAGAAACTTCCGTGTGCAGCCGCAAGCTATTATGGGCTCTAGCATAGTTGACTAAGTTGTGTGAACTCTTACAGTGGTAGACTAGCAGATGTAGGGGAAAGTAGGTGTAACTGTCTACCCATACGTAAGGTGCAAACACTTCTGAAAGACTGTGTCTCGGTCATCCGTTACTCAAACACCATGTAGTGCGAGTAATCCAACGGAGGAGATCGAGTCTTGTGGGGAAAAGTGCACAAACCTCTGCAGAGTGTACAAACTAATCATGGTTAGCCGTGTCCCCGGTTATGGACAATTTGAGTATCTAGTACTTGGATTATCATGTGAATCTCATCACTATGTTACCTCTAATTAATTTTGTTGGGTTATTGATGACATTTATTTGGGATTGAGATGCTGTCAACCATCTCAATGTTTCACAACCACCATGATAGTTAAATAAAATTTATTCCTTTGAAGTAGGATAAAATTGGCTTTTCGCAAAATTGTAACCATAGAGCTTTCCACCAGCCATATATGCATGTAGTATAGCATTATTATTGTTCATTATTCTCTATGTGTTACATTGCCAGCATATTCTATGTGCTGACCCATTTTCGGGCTGCAACGTTTCATGTTGCAGACTTTTCAGACGACGAGTAAGGTGCCTTAGGTCGTGGTCTTATACTCAGTGATGCCGCTGGAGTTGATGGACTCACTTATCTTCCAAGTCTTCCGCTGTTATCGTTTAGATGGCCTTAAGCCATATTTATCATACTTAATCTCTTTGGAGATATTCGATGTAATAAGTGTGTGATTGCTACTCTGTTATAAATCCTCCATTTGTACTGTGCGTGTCAGCATTACTAATCCAGGGATGACACTGGTGCACAGCAGCACAGACCATTTGAGGTCTGGTCACTACACGTTCCAAGTAAATTTGCATGTGCCAAACTCTAAACCTTCAAATAATAATATGTTTTGTATGCCCGAATCGCTCATGTAGCGACTAGGGGCTGTCAGTATCTTCCATGCTAGGTGGGTTATTATCACGATGAGTGGACTCCGCTCATCATTCACGAGAAAATGGCTGCTGACTGGGATGCCCAGTCCTATGATCAAAAGATCAAAAACAAATTCGCAAATAATTTAAACAAAACTCCCCCAGGAATGTTGATAGTTGGACGGCACCCGTTGTTTCGGACAAGCCGTGGAGTGTGAATGTTGGTGGAGGGGGAGTAAAAACTTTACCTTTTTGCGTGGGAACCGCCTATAATGTATGTAGTATGGAAGATATTGGGAACTCTTAGTCTTTATGTTGACAATGAAAGCTTACCTCTCAAAATTATTTTCATCTCTGTTTTAGCTTCGAGCTCTGGCACCTCTGCAAATCCCTGCTTCCCTCTGCGAAGGGCCTATCTTTTACTTTTATGCAAGAGTCAGTAGTATTCCTTCTTATTCCAACCTACTCTTTAGTTGGCAAGCATCATGTGATGGAAAGATCTAAGCATATATGGCCATTCAAATATATTTGAGCATGAATTATTATTGTTGACATTACGCTTGAGGTAAGAGGTTGGGAGGCGAAACATTAAGCCCCTATCTTTCCCTGTGTTCGATGAATACTATTTGTTCTAAAAATATGCTTTGAGTGGTAGCAATCATGGAAGACTAAATGATAGTTGAGTATGTGAAGTTTTCTGAATCAAAGCTCTGACATAGACTCGTCCTGAAAATAAGATGAATTGTAATTGTTTGATGACTAATAACGCGGTTTGTTAGTTTTCAAGAAAGTTTATGATATATACTTTAACATGTGAATAGTTTGTTACTTGATCATGAAAAGTTTTATGATATGAGCTACTGTTATGACATATAATGATGCTAGAAAAGGTGATTGAAATTATCATTGATCAAACTTGTGCACCTGCTAGCATTCACACTTCATAAATTCTTTCTTTTATCATTTACTACTCGAGGACGAGCAGGAATTAAGCTTGGGGATGCGGATACGTCTCCAATGTATCTCTAATTTATGAACTATTCATGCTATTATATTATCCATCTTGGATGTTTAATGGGCTTTACTATGCACTTTTATATTATTTTTGGGACTAACTTATTAACTCAGAGCCCAGTGCCAGTTTCTGTTTTTCTCCTTGTTACAGTGTTTCGCAGAAAAGGAATATCAAACGGAATCCAAACGGAATGACACCTTCGGGAGAGTTATTTTTGGAACAGAAGCAATCCAGCAGACTTGGAGTGTACGAAAGGGCAGCAACGAGGAAGGCACGAGGCAGGGGGCATGCCCACCACCCTGGTGGCTCCCCTGACCGACTTCTTTCGCATATATATATATATATATATCCATATACCCTAAAACCATCGAGGAACAGAATAGATCGGGAGTTCCGCCGCCGCAAGCCTCTGTAGCCACCAAAAACCAATCGGGACCCTATTCCGGCACCCTGTCGGAGGGGGGATCCCTCACCGGTAGCCATCTTCATCATCCCGGCGCTCTCCATGACAAGGAGGGAGTGATTCACCCTCGGGGCTGAGGGTATGTACCAGTAGCTATGTGTTTGATCTCTCTCTCTCTCTCTCTAGTGTTCTTGAGGTGGTACGATCTTGATGTATCGCGAGCTTTGCTATTATAATTGGATCTTATGATATATGTTTCTCCCCCTCTACTCTCTTGTAATGGATTGACTTTTCCCTTTGAAGTTATCTTATCGAATTGAGTCTTTAAGGATTTGAGAACACTTGATGTATGTCTTTCCGTGCTTATCTGTGGTGACAATGGGATATTACGTGATTCACTTGATGTATGTTTTGGTGATCAACTTGCTGGTTCCGCCCATGAACCTATGCAAAGGGGTTGGCACACATTTTCGTCTTGACTCTCGGGTAGAAACTTTGGGGCACTCTTTGAAGTTCTTTGAGTTGGTTGAATAGATGAATCTGAGATTGTGTGATGCATATCGTATAATCAAACCCACGGATACTTGAGGTGACATTGGAGTATCTAGGTGACATTAGGGTTTTGGTTGATTTGTGTCTTAAGGTGTTATTCTAGTACGAACTCTATGATAGATCGAACGGAAAGAATAGCTTCGTGTTATTTTACTACGGACTCTTGAATAGATAGATCACAAAGGATAACTTTGAGGTGGTTTCGTACCCTACCATAATCTCTTCGTTTGTTCTCCGCTATTAGTGACTTTGGAGTGACTCTTTGTTGCATGTTGAGGGATAGTTATATGATCCAATTATGTTATTATTGTTGAGAGAACTTGCACTAGTGAAATTATGAACCCTAGGCCTTGTTTCCTAGCATTGCAATACCATTTACGCTCACTTTTATCGTTTTCTACCTTGCTGTTTTTATATTTTCAGATTACAAAACCTATATCTACCATCCATATTGCACTTGTATCACCATCTCTTCGCCGAACTAGTGCACCTATACAATTTACCGTTGTATTGGGTGTGTTGGGGACACAAGAGACTCTTTGTTATTTGGTTGCAGGGTCGTTTGAGAGAGACCATCTTCATCCTACGCCTCCCACGGATTGATAAACCTTAGGTCATCCACTTGAGGGAAATTTGCTACTGTCCTACAAACCTCTGCACTTGGAGGCCCAACAACGTCTACAAGAAGAAGGTTGCGTAGCAGACATCAAGCTCTTTTCTGGCGCCGTTGCCGGGGAGGTGAGTGCTTGAAGGTACATCTTTAGATCTTGCAATCGAATCTTTTTGTTTCTTGTTTTATCACTAGTTTAGTTTATAAAAGAAAACTACAAAAAATGAAATTGAGTTTGCCTCATACGCTTCATCTTTTTAATATCTTTCGTGAGTATGATGGAAAGGAAAATTTTGCCAAAGTATTAGAAGAAGAATGCGTTAAAATGTTTGGCACTAAATCTTTGGATGATGAGCATGATTGTAATGTTATTCGTAAACTCTTTGAATATCCATAGTAATAATGATGATTGCACTAGTCATGATGAAAATGTCTCTTATAAGCATGTCAACTTTTGTGGAGTGCATAGAGTTTGCAAGTACACACCAATTAGGGAAGATAGATTTTGCAAGAGGCATAAGTATTTAGAAACTAAATGGTTGCAAGAAAGGCTAGATGTTTGTGCCGAAAATTTAAATTTTCTTAGCCGTACTTGTGAACTTTGCAATGAACGTGGTCATTTAACTATCCGATGCAAATTGTTTCATGATCTAATCGTTTCAAAAAATTGTGATGAATTGATTTCCCTTGCGCTCCGTCATGAGGCGACGCTCGTCGCCCTCGAGCTTGTCCAGCTCGTCTGCTGCCGCCTGGGCAGCTCGTATATTTTCCGCGGGCGTGGCGTAGACGGGGCGATCTGCCCCGAACATGCTGGCAATGGCCACGCCGCACTGCTGGACCGTGTCGATGTGGCTAGGCCCACCAGGAGCCGGTGTGCCGCCAACGGCGCGGTCCATCTCGCGCTAGTAAGCCTCTGAAAGGCGTCTCATGCTGGCTAGCTTCTTGGCGCTCTCGACGAGCTGGACGCGGCGTGCTTCCAGCGTCTCAGCGTCGGCGTCTTCTGGGATGGGCGCAGTCAGGTCTTGCAACACCGCCTCGAGCGGGTCTCGAGCACCGTCCCCACCCGAGCGCTCGCCATGGCTAATGACTAGCACTTCTGTGACGGTGCTTCCGCCGGTGT
This sequence comes from Triticum aestivum, assembly GCF_018294505.1. NCBI lineage: Eukaryota > Viridiplantae > Streptophyta > Magnoliopsida > Poales > Poaceae > Triticum > Triticum aestivum. The sequence goes on along the minus strand of NC_057814.1, from coordinate 162,116,149 downwards.
TCTCGCGAGGAAGCGGCTCATTGTAGACCACCACGTTGGTGGGGAACGCGTCGAGCGACGCCGTGTCAGAGTCGACAAGCATCGGGTCGGTGGAACCAACTGACTCCAAGTCCACAGCAGGCTCGTTGACGACGTGGATCTGGTCGAGGAGGCTGACGAGTCGGCTCTCGGGGCCATCTGTGCCCGCGTCCGATGCGGGCTCGTCGGAGAGGCGAATCTCGCCAACAAGATCGGCGAGGCAGCTCGCCGCGCAGGCGACTTCCGCGCCGTGCAGCACGTTGGCGCAGACGCCGTCTGGCATGCCGGGCTGGCTATTCTCAGCAGGAATGAACAGGGTTCCCGTCCAGAGAAGGTCTCCGGACGATGGTGCACCTCGCCCCACGGTGGGCGCCAAATGTCGGTGGTTGGGTGCAACATATGCCAAGGGATTGCTTATCATGGTGGGAGCGAGTAGTCGCCGGTGCCCGGAAGCGGGATGAGGCGTAGACACGAACGCCGGCGTACTTTACCCAGGTTCGAGGCTCTCCTAGGAGATAACACCCCTAGTCCTGCTTTGCGGGGCCTCCGCATGATCACTAACGCACTAGTGAGTACAATGGTGCTCCTCGAGTTGTATGCTAGAGGTAGGAGAAAGCAGGGCTAGCTCTCTCCTCTCTTTATGTATGAGTCTAGGTCTAACACGTTGGGAACCCTTTGCATGGGTGCCCTGGGGGGTTTATATAGGCCTACCCCCCAGGGGTACAATAGTAATCCGGACGGGTATGGGACCCGACTGTCAGCGTCTCTGGCCGCCGGCTTCTCAGTCGGCTGTTGGGGCCTACCGCCTGGTGGGCCACGCCGACTGGTCTGGTCCGGGGCCGTCAGGCCGCTCCCACCACCCGCGGGTCTTGCCGGCTGCTTGTTACTGTAGCCGCAATGCTAATGACGCATGCTTGGTCGGGGGAGGCGTGGCTACAGTCCCGCCGCCTAGTGGGAGATCACCGTAGCCACACCATGTCTTGTCTAGTTAATGGCGCATGGACCCCGAGGGAGGAGTGGGCCGCCTGCTAGAGGCCGGCCTCCCTCGGGTCCGACTGGTCAGGCTCCGCCGCCCTCCGGGCTCTCGCTGCCCGGTAGGGCCCACCGCCTGCAGGCCGTACCGACAGGCCGTCGTGGGAGCAGGCTCCGCTTGACAGGGGTTACGTCAAGGGTGGAGTGGCAACAGTGCCGCACCGTGCGGAGATCTCCGCCTGTACGGGGCACTGTGGCCACACCGTGCCCTGGGTATGGGGGTGATGGGCTACACTATAGCCACATCCTGTCTTGTCTTCTTACTAGGGGCGCAGACTTTGAGGGCATCATGGGCCGCCTACTAGGAGCCGGCCTCTCTGGAGGCCACCTGCTAGGAGTCGGCCCGTCTTGGTGCCGTCTTCTGGTGCTTGGCCGTCTTCCGGCAGCCGGCCACTTGAGCCGGCCGGCTACCAGAAGGTGGCACTTCATTCTGGATGCTTGAGGGGCGCAGCCGGCCCAATGTCTTGAAATGTCCAGGGACTCGGGTTAGGCTACCCGTGGCCCATTACTCCGACACACGTGTTGGGAACGACAGTGGAGTTAGCTTGACGCCGAAGAGCAGGCAGACGGCCGGGGTGAGCACGGCGGCGCCGGAGAGGGTTCTGTTGTGGATCTCGGGGAGGGGGAGCTGGCGATGGAGATTGGGTGGACTAGTTGAGTGAAACGCGGACGGACGGTGGGGGGTGTTGGCAGCCTAGGTGAAAAGGGTGAAAATATCCCCGGTCGCCGTGCGCACAGAAAGGCCTATGCACACGGTTGCCTCTAAGTGCTCGTATGCACAAAGAGAATAATTTCGTTTGAAATGAAGACGTACTAATTTTGAAATGAAGAGGTGAGTTCATCCTTTCGCCCCTAAATTTTTCCCACCTAAAGCAATCACAATTATACCACGGGTTTGATTTGTTGGCGCATTTCAGGTCCCGTGTGCTATATGTAAGACATTTTTTGGCATTTACCGTGCATTTTGGCATATAAATCAATTCCTAGCCGGAATGCATTTCCTGTCGAAAGGGATGAGGATTGTCGTTCGATCTGGGAGCATCCAACGGTGCAGACATACGATCCGTGGGGTTTGGGTTCTGGCCAATCAGAATGCATGACTCAGATCGCACGCACAGCAAAGGGGGGGCATCGGCCACGGTTTGGTAGGCACACGGCTTTCGTGAGTGAACAGTGTGCTATTTGAAAACATTTTTTGCGAGGGGCTATTTGAAGACATTTACATGAGATGTCGAAAGGGATGAGGATCGCCGTTCGATCAAGGAGAATCCAACGGTGCAGACGTACGATCCGTGGGGTTTGGGTTCTCGCCAATCAGAACGCACGACTCAGATCACGCGCGTGGCAGAGGGGGGCATCAGCCACGGTTTAGTGGACACACGGCTTTCGTGAGTGAGTCGTGTGCTATTTGAAAACATTTACATTACCTAACATCATATTTTTGTTTGAATGAAAACATGAGTTCATCGTTTTGCCTCAAAAAAATTTCCATGGTAAGGAATCACGATTGTACCCTATGGTTTGATTTTCTCGTACATTTTACCAGGCGGCAAGCCTCGCTAGCAATCTCAAACTTTGAATATGCAAAAAAAGAGATCTCGTTTGTATGTGTATATATATATATAATATAAAGTCGCAACTACACGTGCGTGTTAGCAAGATCATTTGTGTGTCGCTTTGCGAGTTTTCATTTATTGTGCGAGAAACGGGCAAAACTTCAAACAGTTCGGCCGCAGGGTGCGGCCAGAGGCCTTGTTGGTATTTTAATTTCAGGAAATGCATATAGAGTCCGGAAAATAACGAAAATCATTGTGTCATTATCGCGTGCTCTCACGATCGCATGGAAAAAATTTGGTAAAGTTTGGCACAAGTTTTGGTGCTCACACCTTCCATACCGGAGCATCTCACAAGAAGGATCATAGTTTCCAAAAGGAGATGCGGCACTTCGGACTACAAATCGTCAGTTACTAGCTACATCGTTCCGGCCCATTTCAGGTCGTCTGCTATGTTTAAGTCAGTCTTTGCACTTACCTTGCACTAGTACGCGTCGGTCCTAAACAAACGGTTTTTAACCCCTTTCCGTGATGGCATTCGGAACCGTCGCCAAGTGAGTGTGGGCGATAGGGGGGTCCTTCCCACACGACCCAGAAACCGTCGGGGATTTGCCGTCCTGGCACACACGCTCGGCAAAATGAGGTCGTGTGCGACCGGCGAGCACTCAAATACAGAAATACATATAGTAGTGCTCAAAAAAATACAATTATACAGACGAAATAATTTCCGGTCGTAAGTACATCCCACACATTCAGTCACGGCTAAACGTTTCCGTTCGTATATACATCCCACACAGTCACTCCAAGGAAAACGTTTGCGCAAGGTGGCGTAACGCAAACAGTTTTCAACAGAATGTCGTGTGTGATTGTTCATTGATCCAACACGGTTTATTCCTAGAAACTGTGTGTGTTGCCTGACGTCAACGCCCACAGTGTTTTCTCATTAACCGTTTGCAATAGGAAAACCCAATTAGCGGGCTAATTGCCCTATTATAAATAGTCCATTTACTAATCTAATTGACATTCATATTAAGCACATAATATATTCCATTTCCATATTAAGGAAGCAGGATTTCATAATTGAAATACATCGTAGTACAACATGATATAGCTTCAGCACTCATCCACCCCATTACACAAATGCACCAGCAGCAAGTTTCACATGCAACATCTAGAACCTTTCGAAATTAGCATCATAGACGGTACATAGAGAGATGCATCTCATCTAGAAAAATGCTGAAGCAGAGGGCGAATATTGAGCCTTCATTCATATTGAAGGTCTTCACAACTTTAGGCCAGTGCTTGTGGATGATTGACCGTCCATCCTTCGATATTGAACCATGGGTGTTGTATGAAAACTTTCCTCGCGTCCTTACCACAGAGGTAGTTTGAGAGGTAATCATTAGTGAAGCCTGAAAACAAGGATGTGCATAAATATCTTCTCTATATTGGAAATGGGGCAAAGGAATACAAAAAGGCAAGGCATAATAGTTAGTACCATCTTGTAAACCTCAGTGCTTCCCATTGTTTCCCTGCAACACATATTTTTCGATAAAGGGTGGATTTTATTGTCTCCAAATGGAGCATCAAGAGGATACAAACACAATGAGCACACACCCGGCCTCTGCATAGCTAAGATGCACACATCCAACACCAACACACGCACACCAACACATGCACACACCAACACCAACACCAACACCCTGCAACACATATAAGGTAGTTAGTCATTAGGTTAAGTAAGGGTTCGCATGCTATCAATAAAATATGTTGATGAAAAATAAGCACATTGCAGATTCATCAGATTAATTCAAGACACATGGAAAACCCATTTATCCAAACCAGGCATGATTAAGAACTAGGAAATATAGCACTTGTATATGTTTCTCATGTATTAAGTGCAACCAAATTCGATTTATTCCTCACATAGTATACAATATGAGAATGCAGCCACAGCAATTGAACATCGCATTTCAGAATTGAACCAAACAGTTAACTAAACACCACAACAAATGAACCAAATGTTAACTGAGCAGCACATTGCACAATATAACATACTCCTAATAGAAGATCAGACAGTTAACCAAACCAAGCATACTTAACAACTTGGAAATATATCAATTGTATTTGTTTCTCATGTATTTAGTACAGCCAAATTCGATTTATTCCTCTCATGGTATACAATAACAGAATGCAGCCACAACAATTGAACATCGCATTGCAGAATTGAACCAAGCAGTTAACTAAACACCACAATAAGTGAACCAAGCCACAAAAAATGAACCAAGCAGTTAGCTAAACAATAACTGAACAATATAACATACTCCTAATAGAAGATCAGACAGTTAACCAAACCAAGCATGCTTAACAACTTGGAAATATTGCACCCTGAAGAATTGAACATCACATTTGCAGAATTGAACCAAGCAATTAACTGAACACCACATTGCACGACATATAGAACATATACACTATAGCAGAAGATTGCATGGTAAAAGTAGATAGCACAATTCACCAGAATTTGTTAAGGAAAGGCAGTAGCTAGTAAACTGAAAATGGGTCCTTATAGTGAGCTAATAAGACAAGCTACTCCTCATTGTCGGAGATATCGATGAAGATTGGCTCCTTGGACATGGAAGAGGGTGAGGCCTCTGCATTGTGGGTGCCCTCATTGTAGTGGTGAGTTGCATGAGCCGCTCCGGGCACCAACCTGCTGGCTCTCGAGATAAGGTAAGCACGTGCACGCTGAGAAAACACCTCATAGTCTTCGTCGAAGGCACCGATGGTGGCCTCAAGAAAAAGCCACGAACAGTCGTTTAAAGCAGCCAACTGCGTCACAGCGTCGGTGCGCGAGGCGTCAACAGTGGCCTCGACGGCGAGGTGCTCCTCCAAGATCTGGGGGTCGGCACGAATGGCAGCCATCGCGGCCTCATCCGCGCGTGCGACCGCGATTTTCTTCTCCACTGCCAAATGCTCCTTGAGGCCCTGGCTATACTGCGTGCACCATGGCTTAGGCCGGCGCTTATTTGGTGGAGGGGTTGGTGATTTGGGTGGAAGGTGTCGCGCTCACGCCGGCGGTCGGGGCATGTGGGATGTGGAAGGAGGAGGAGGATGGGAGTCGGGTGTGGATTACCTGCCTGGATAGGCGCGGCCGAGCAGCGTGAAAGAGGGTCGCCGGCGAGGAGGTGGCAATGCTGCAAGCAAGGAGTGAAGGTTTCAACTTGGAAAGGAAGGCGGAAATAGGGGAAATGTGGCTTTTGGTAAGGGGGAGTGGGCGGGGAGGTAGATATTTCCGCGGAAGCCAAAAATTTGGAATCGCTTCAGCCAAAAAACTGGCGCGCAAAGTGTCATCACACACGGTCCCTTATTCAGAGTGGGCTATGGACTGTAGTCGTCGCACCTTCTCACGGTACGGTGCTCCAAGATATTTTGTGCTGCATCTCACACGGTTGGTTATAATAAACTGTGTGGGATCTACTTGATTTTCCGTCTTGATTTGAATTACATAATGGGATCACAGTGTCCATGGTCTGTGTTTGAATCGCTAGACCTTTTATGTGCAGTGATCATAAAATAATTGGAATTATCCAGAGTTTGTTTGGAAATTTTTATGCATTAAGTGAGTTTTCAATGCATTTAATTTACATAATTCAAATTTGAACTACATGCACATGCTCCAGTGCATATAAATTGGTTGAAAAATCAAATCTTTGTCCTTGGGTGCAAGCTTAGGTCCCATGCAAGAAATGGGAATGAATGTCAAACACACTGCCACCGTCACTCGGCCGCAAACATTGAGATACCTGGTTTTTAAATTCAAGTAAATCCAAAACTCGTCTGAAATTCATGAAACTTGGCATGCTATCATGGAGCAGCATCAACATGCCATGAACACAAACGGTTGTTTTGGATGACCCGTGTGAACCACTTACAAATAATTTGGTGCAATTTGCATCTGTCATATTGGGTATGTTGCCATTTGTCAAACTAGAAAGATTGACATTTGTTGATCTAGTAACATTGCCATTTGCCAACCTTGTAACACTGCGATTTGTCAAATTATGAAGCTAAAAATCACTAGAAGTATCTAATTTTTGCAACTAAAATTCAGTAATTAAGCATAGATAGAGGCGAGGAGGCGTGTTCAGCCAGGCGTACAGCGGGCGGCGCTGTACTATTCGATTTGACAGCGGGCGGCGCAGTTCCCGATACGGCTTTAATGCAGACGAGGGAGAGGGTAGGGGTTCCCGAAATGTTGAATGGCCAATGATGCATCCTCCTTCAATTAGCATCGTGTGAATGCATGACGGAAGTAATGGGAGGACCAGGAAAAGAGGCAGCACGATGTGAATGCAACGCAGTTTGCACTCATATAAAGGCGCCCCTCCATTCCAAAGCATCTACCACATTGTGTGCACCTAGGCATTTGCCTAAGAACCTACACTAATAAGCGCAAAAGTGCCCACTCCAGACCCATGGCGGCGATGAGCGCGAGCAGCCAACGGCTGTGCCGGACGGTCCATGACGCCGGCCTGCGACATGGCACCGTGGATCGTCTCCATACGGTGTTGGCGACCGGCTGGTGGATGGCCGCTGTCGACGCCAGCTACGACTCTTAGTTGGACCAGATGATCGTTCACACCACCAACAGGTTCACCGTCGTCAAGAAGCTCGCAGACAACATTGTCGTACTCCTCCAGCCCGCGCGCCTGGGCTCCTCATTGCCTGCCACCCTAATCGGCCTCCATGGTCGGAACCTCTTTCAAGCATTGGTGGCCCTGCGACTGCCCGCCGACGCCACGAAGAATATCCACCTGGAGGTCGCGCTCGCCGCGAGCCACCTCTATTTGCAAGAAACCGTCGACCTACACATTGATACGTCTCCAACGTATCTATAATTTTTGATTGCTCCATGCTATATTATCTTCTGTTTTGGACATTATTGGGCTTTATTATTCACTTTTATATTATTTTTGGGACTAACCTATTAACCGAAGGCCCAGCCCAGAATTGCTGTTTTTTGCCTATTTCAGAGTTTCGCAGAAAAAGAATACCAAACGGAGTCCAAACGGAATGAAACCTTCGGGGGCGTGATTTTCGGAACGAACATGATCCAGGAGACTTGGACCCTACGTAAGAGAAGCTTGCAGGAGGCCATGAGGTAGGAGGGTGCGCCTACCCCCCAGGGCGCGCCTCCACCCTCGTGGGCCCCCTGTTGCTCCACCGACATACTTCTTCCTCCTATATATACCTATGTACCCCCAAACGATCAGAGACAGAGCCAAAAACCTAATTCCACCGCCGCAACCTTCTGTACCCATGAGATCCCATCTTGGGGACTGTTCCGGAGCTCCGCCGGAGGGGGCATCGATCACGGAGGGCTTCTACATCAACACCATAGCCCCTCCGATGAAGTGTGAGTAGTTTACCTCAAACCTTCAGGTCCATAGTTATTAGCTAGATGGCTTCTTCTCTCTTTTTGGATCTCAATACAATGTTCTCCCCCTCTCTCGTGGAGATCTATTCGATGTAATCTTCTTTTTGCGGTGTGTTTGTTGAGACCGATGAATTGTGGGTTTATGATCAAGTTTATCTATGAACAATATTTGAATCTTCTCTGAATTCTTCTATGTATGATTGGTTATCTTTGCAAGTCTCTCCGAATTATCAGTTTGGTTTGGCCTACTAGATTGATCTTTCTTGCAATGGGAGACGTGCTTAGCTTTGGGTTCAATCTTGCGGTGTCCTTTCCCAGTGACAGTAGGGGCAGCAAGGCATGTATTGTATTGTTGCCATCGAGGATAACAAGATGGGGTTTTTATCATATTGCATGAATTTATCGCTCTACATCATGTCATCTTGCTTAAGGCGTTACTCTGTTTTTATGAACTTAATACTCTAGATGCATGCTGGATAGCGGTCGATGAATGGAGTAATAGTAGTAGATGCAGGCAGGAGTCGGTCTACTTGTCTCGGACGTGATGCCTATATACATGATCATACCTAGATATTCTCATAACTATGCTCAATTCTGTCAATTGCTCAACAGTAATTCGTTCACCCACCGTAAAATACTTATGCTCATGAGAGAAGCCACTAGTGAAACTTATGGCCCCCGGGTCTATTTTCCATCATATTAATCTTCCAACGCTTAGCTATTTCTTTTGTCGTTTTTATTTTGTTTACTTTACTTTGCATCTTTATCACAAAAATACCAAAAATATTATCCTATCATACCTATCAGATCTCACTCTCGCAAGTGGCCATGAAGGGATTGACAACCCCTTATGGCGTTGTTTGCGAGGATTTATTTGTTTTGTGTAGGTGCGAGGGACTCGCGCGTAGCCTCCTACTGGATTGATACCTTGGTTCTCAAAAACTGAGGGAAATACTTACGCTACTTTGCAGCATCACCCTTTCCTCTTCAAGGGAAAACCAACGCAGTGCTCAAGAGGTAGCAAGAAGGATTTCTGGCGCCGTTGCTGGGGAGGTCTACGCAAAAGTCAACATACCAAGTACCCATCACAAACCCTTATCTCCCGCATTACATTATTTGCCATTTGCCTCTCGTTTTCCTCTCCCCCACTTCACCCTTCCCGTTTTATTCGCCCTCTCTTTTTTTTGTTTGCCTCTTTTCGCTCGTCTTTCTTTCGCCATGTCTGAATCTGGGGAGGTTATCGCCAATGAAGGCAATAATAATAACTTGGGGAACTTTGATGCTTTCGATGATCCTCTTGAGGAACCTACTATCTTGCACACTAAAAAGTTTCGAGTCGGTAGTGGCAATATTATTGGGAAAGGAGTTATTCAAGATTTCTTTACTTATCCCAGAGCTTTGCCCATTATGGGTGTCTCTATTCTTCATAAAACTAGTAGCCTTGCGGATGCAATATCTTTGCTTATAGTTGAACTTGAAAGGCAATTTCTTCATATGCATCCTTGCATACAAAGAATTTTCCTAGAATTTTCTAATACTGAGCATTCTTCTGTTAAGCGTGCCGCCACTATCTTTTTGGCTCATGAGTTTAGATTCATAATGAAAGAGGCTAGAGAAATCTTTGCGCATTATAAGGTGGATGCTAGTCATCCTCCCATAGAAGCTATCCTTTTTAATCAAGAAGACATGATGCGTTTACAATCTTTGGATCACGTTGCTTATAATGAAAATCTTAGGAAAAAGGTTCCTTTCGATGTTCTAGTTGATAAAATTTCCGAGCTTAATGATGATTTTGCTATTCAAAATAATGGATTAGGTTTTTCTCTTGAACGAAGGCTTCTGACTTTTTGCCAAACGAATGCTTGTAATGATGAATTGGTTGTGCAATACAAAGGGCCAAGGGAGGAAACCATACCTCCCGAGATTGATCTTGGGGACTTTTGTCCCATTAAATTTAGCCCTTTTGATTATTTTTGCTTGCCTCAAAGAAAACTTGCTGCTGAACGTAGATAATATGAGAAAAGTTTTCATGACTTGTCGTACCATTATTATGGCAATACCTAGATGTATCCTTGCTTTTATGCCTAGCTATGGGCGTTAAACGATAGCGCTTGTTGGGAGGCAACCCAATTCTATTTTTAGTTTTTTGCTTTTGCTTCTGTTTAGGAATAAATCTTTGTTCTAGCCTCTGGTTAGATGTGTTTTTATGTTTTAATTAGTGTTTGTGCCAAGTTAAACCTATAGGATCTTCTTGGATGATAGTTATTTGATCTTGCAGAAAATTCCAGAAACTTTCTGCTCACGAAAACAATTGTTAAAAATCACCAGAACGTGATAAAATTCTGATTCCAATTGCTGCTGATCAATAAACAAATTGCCTAGGTCGTCCTATTTTGGATGGTTTTTTGGAGTTCCAGAAGTTTGCGTTAGTTACAGATTACTACAGACTGTTCTGTTTTTGATCTGTTTTTCGTGTGTTGTTTGCTTATTTTGATGAATCTATGGCTAGTAAAATAGTTTATAAACCATAGAGAAGTTGGAATACAGTAGGTTTAACACCAATATAAAAAATAATGAGTTAATTACAGTACCTTGAAGTGGTTGTTTGTATTCTTTCGCTAACGGAGCTCACGAGATTTTCTGTTGAGTTTTGTGTTCTGAGGTTTTCAAGTTTTGGGTGAAAGATTAGATGGATTATGGAACAAGGAGTGGCAAGAGCCTAACCTTGGGGATGCCCATGGCACCCCCAAGATAATCTAAGGACACCAAAAAGCCAAAGCTTGGAGATGCCCCGGAAGGCATCCCCTGTTTCCTCTACTTCCATCGGTAACTTTACTTGGAGCTATATTTTTATTCACCACATGATATGTGTTTTGCTTGGAGCGTCTTGTATGATTTGAGTCTTTGCTTGTTAGTTTGCCACAATCATCCTTTCTGTACACACCTTTTGAGAGAGACACACATGATTCGGAAATTATTAGAATACTCTATGTGATTCACTTATATCTTTGAGTTATATAGTTTTGCTCTAGTACTTCACTTATATCTTTTAGAGCATGGTGGTGGATTTGTTTTATGGAAACTATTGATCTCTCATGCTTCACTTAGATTATTTTGAGAGTCTTAAATAGCATGGTAATTTGCTTAAATAATCCTAATATGCTAGGTATTCAAGATAGTAAAAACTTTCTTATGAGTGTGTTCAATACTAAGAGAAGTTTGATGCTTGATGATTGTTTTGAGATATGGAGGTAATAATATCAAAGTCGTGCTAGTTGAGTAGTTGTGAATTTGAGAAATACTTGTGTTGAAGTTTGCAAGTCCCATAGCATGCACATATGGTAAACGTTATGTAACAAATTTGAAACATGAGGTGTTCATTGATTGTCCTGCTTATGAGTGGCGGTCGGGGACGAGCGATGGTCTTTTCCTACCAATCTATCCCCCTAGGAGCATGCGCGTAGTTCTTGGTTTTTGATGACTTGTAGATTTTTGCAATAAGTATGTGAGTTCTTTATGACTAATGTTGAGTCCATGGATTATACGCACTCTCACCCTTCCATCATTGCTAGCCTCTTCGGTACCGTGCATTGCCCTTTCTCACATTGAGAGTTGGTGCAAACTTCGCCGGTGCATCCAAACCCCGTGATACGATACGCTCTTTCACACATAAACCTCCTTATATATTCCTCAAAACAGCCACCATACCTACCTATTATGGCATTTCCATAGCCATTCCGAGATATATTGCAATGCAACTTTCCACCATTCCGTTTATCATGACACATTCATCATTGTCATATTGCTTAGCATGATCATGTAGTTGACATAGTATTTGTGGCAAAGCCACTGTTCATAAATCTTTCATACATGTCACTCTTGGTTCATTGCATATCCCGGTACACCGCCGGAGGCATTCATATAGAGTCATACTTTGTTCTAGTATCGAGTTGTAAATAAATAGAAGTGTGATGATCATCATTTTCTAGAGCATTGTCCCAAGTGAGGAATAAAAAAAGAGAGAAAGGCCATAAAAAAGAGAAGGCCCAAAAAATGAGAGAAAAAGAGAGAAGGGACAATGTTACTATCCTTTTACCACACTTGTGATTCAAAGTAGCACCATAATCTTCATGATAGAGAGTCTCTTGTTTTGTCATTTTCATATACTAGTGGGAGTTTTTCATTATAGAACTTGGCTTGTATATTCCAACAATGGGCCTCCTCAAGTGCCCTAGGTCTTCGTGAGCAAGCACGTTGGATGAACACCCACTTAGTTTCTTTTGTTGAGCTTTCATATATTTATAGCTCTAGTGCATCTGTTGCATGGCAATCCCTACTCCTTGCATTAACATCAATCGATGGGCATCTCCATAGCTCATTGATTAGCCTCGTTGATGTGAGACTTTCTCCTTTTTTTGTCTTCTCCACATAACCCCCATCATCATATTCTATTCCACCCATAGTGCTATGTCCATGGCTCGCGCTCATATATTGCGTGAGGGTTTATAAGTTTGAGATTACTATAGTATGAAACAATTGCTTGCCTTGTCATTGGGGTTGTGCATGATGAGAGCATTCTTGTGTGACGAAAATGGAGCATGACTAAACTATATGATTTTATAGGGATGAACTTTCTTTGGCCATGTTATTTTGAGAGGACATAATTGCTTAGTTAGTATGCTTGAAGTATTATTATTTTTATGTCAATATGAACTTTTATCTTGAATCTTTCGGATCTGAATATTCATGCCACAATTAAGAAGAATTACATTGAAATTATGCCTAGTAGCAGTCTGCATCAAAAATTCTGTTTTTTATCATTTACCTACTCGAGGACGAGCAGGCATTAAGCTTGGGGATGCTTGATACATCTCCAACGTATCTATAATTTTTGATTGCTCCATGCTATATTATCTTGTGTTTTGGACATTATTGGGCTTTATTATTCACTTTTATATTATTTTTGGGACTAACCTATTAACCGGCCCAGCCCAGAATTGTTTTTTGCCTATTTTAGAGTTTCACAGAAAAAGAATATCAAACGGAGTCCAAACGGAATGAAACCTTCGGGAATGTGATTTTCGGAACGAATATGATCCAGGAGACTTGGACCCTACGTAAGAGACGCTTCGAAGAGGCCACGAGGTAGGGGGCGCGCCTACCCCCCCCCCCCCAGGGCGCGCCCTCCACCCTTGTGGGCCCCCTGTTGCTCCACCGACGTACTTCTTCCTCCTATATATACCTATGTACCCCCAAACGATCAGAGACGGAGCCAAAAACCTAATTCCACCGCCGCAACCTTCTGTACCCACGAGATCCCATCTTGGGGACTGTTCCGGAGCTCCGCCGGAGGGGGCATCGATCACGGAGGGCTTCTACATCAACACCATAGCCCCTCCGCTGAAGTGTGAGTAGTTTACCTCAGACCTTCGGGTCCATAGTTATTAGCTAGATGGCTTCTTCTCTCTTTTTGGATCTCAATACAATGTTCCCCCCCTCTCTCGTGGAGATCTATTCGATGTAATCTTGTTTTTGCGGTGTGTTTGTTGAGACTGATGAATTGTGGGTTTATGATCTAGTTTATCTATGAACAATATTTGAATCTTCTCTAAATTCTTTTATGTATGATTGGTTATCTTTGCAAGTCTCTTCGAATTATCAGTTTGGTTTGGCCTACTAGATTGATCTTTCTTGCAATGGGAGAAGTGCTTAGCTTTGGGTTCAACCTTGCGGTGTCCTTTCCCAGTGACAGTAGGGGCAGCAAGGCACGTATTGTATTGTTGCCATCGAGGATAACAAGATGGGGTTTTTATCATATTGCATGAGTTTATCCCTCTACATCATGTCATCTTGCTTAAGGCGTTACTCTGTTTTTATGAACTTAATACTCTAGATGCATGCTGGATAGCGGTCGATTAGTGGAGTAATAGTAGTAGATGCAGGCAGGAGTCGGTCTACTTGTCTCGGACGTGATGCCTATATACATGATCATACCTAGATATTCTCATAACTATGCTCAATTCTGTCAATTGCTCAACAGTAATTTGTTCACCCACCGTAAAATACTTATGCTCATGAGAGAAGCCACTAGTGAAACTTATGGCCCCCGGGTCTATTTTCCATCATATTAATCTTCCAAGACTTAGCTATTTCTTTTGCCGTTTTTATTTTGTTTACTTTACTTTGCATCTTTATCACAAAAATACCAAAAATATTATCCTATCATATCTATCAGATCTCACTCTCGCAAGTGGCCGTGAAGGGATTGACAACCCCTTATCGCGTTGGTTGCGAGGATTTATTTGTTTTGTGTAGGTGCGAGGGACTCGCGCGTAGCCTCCTACTGGATTGATACCTTGGTTCTCAAAAACTGAGGGAAATACTTACGCTACTTTGCTGCATCACCCTTTCCTCTTCAAGGGAAAACCAACGCAGTGCTCAAGAGGTAGCACACATCCATGTGTACGAGTGAATTGTGTACATAGGTATCTACAAGGCCAGTGAGGACGCTACGACGTTGGCCTTCTTCAACCGGCTAGAATCCTTGGACGCCTTAGCAGAGAAGCACCTTGACCTCACCACACAAGCCTTCGCTCCTTAGCCGCCGCTCACTGGCCCAGCCGGCACACTGAGTTGAGGAGGAGGAGGTCTTACGTTCATGGATGCATCTTTCTTCTTGCCTTCTGTAACCACCACTGCGATTGCATCATCGTGGCCTTCATTCTTATTTTTCTATTGCATTCTCGTTCCAGTCAATACAGACATGCGCGATCCCTTTGCTCAATACAGACATGTTCGTTCCAGTCTTATTTTGATTGGCTTGAATGAAGGTCTATCCCGCCGTTAGGCGCCGCAACGTGCTTTGCTCGCCGTTAGGCGCCGCGGCGCGCTCTGCTCGCGTCCGTTGGCGTGCTCTGCTCGCGTCCGTCGGCGCGCTCTGCTTGTGGACAGCTTTTCCTTGCGTGCTCAACTACTATATGCATGAATATATGGTTGCTCGCTGTTGAGGCGACCGCGGAGCGCTCTGCTCGCATCCCTCCGCGCGCGCCCTGCCAACGGTTGGGCGTGCGCACGATCACGTCGGGGGCCCCGTGTGCATGCGGTTGCGCCGCGCGCGTTGCCACGCGATGCAGTTACGTGCGGCATGATGGAGTTATGCGCTGCAAATTAGAACTGCCATCAGGGCCTGCCGATATTCCTGGCCGTCCAGCTTCCCCTTTAAATCCCGTGGCCATTATATCCTTAGTCCACTAGTAGAAAAAGGGGCTTTTTGTCCCGGTTGGTAAGGGCCTTTAGTCCCGGTTTTTGAACCGGGACTAAAGGGTCGTTACTAATGCCTCCCCCCTTTAGTCCCGGTTCTTACACGAACCGGGACTAAAGGCCGTGGCCACATGGAGCTCCACCTTTAGTCCTGGTTGGTAACACCAACCGGGACTAAAGGAAATTTTATGATTTTTTTTGAATTTTTTTTATTTTCAAATTTCTGAATTATTTTAACCTCTAATCTCTAATCACCACCCCTCATCACTGCTTAATTTATCCTCTAATCTCTAATCACCCCTCATCATTCCAAATCATCTAACTTCCCGGATAGCACGCTTAACTTCCGGGTTCTATTCTCCCTTGTTTCCAAGTCTGCACTTGTTGTTTTCCTAACAATAGTAAGATGTCAATCCTATTAACCCTCAGGAATTTAGCTTGAGCATGAAGTGACACATTTCACTGTTTGAGTTTGAAACTATTGTTTTAAAAAACAATAATTATTTAGTAACACTAATATTTCTGGAATAATTAGTTTGACCATTGTTTGACCACAGTTTGACCAGATTTGACCACATTTTTCCAAATATAAAATTTGAAACTATATTTTTTCTGTTACTAGTAAGTTTCCCACTAGTAAGTTTGAATTTTTTTTGAATTTTTTTGCCTCTCCAGATCTTAAAAGCCCCGTAACTTTTTTCTGTTAGGTTTTTGAGGATTTTGAAAATGTTTAACGGGGTCCCCCCCCCCCCCGTTAAAATCAGATGTAACTTTCCGAGTAGATGATTTTTCATATAAAAAACTTTTTAATCCGAGTTCGTATGCAAAAGTTATGCCCATTTTACAAATTCCAGAGAGATTTTGCAAATAAAGTCGAAATTCATATTTGTAAATTTTCCCAACAACTAGACCACATATCACATGGGAAACTTATTTTATTTTATTTTATTGACATTTCCATCATTTTCTTTTGTTTTTTCTAAAACTGAAAAGGCGGTCCACGGGGGGGGGGGGGGGGGGGGGTAGAGTTTGAAAATGGGACCTTTAGTACCGGTTCATGCCATGAACCGGTACTAATGCCTCAAAGCCCATTAGTACCGGTTGGTGGCACCAACCGGTACTAATGGGCATCGCACCCTTTAGTCCCGGTTCGTGGCACCAACCGGGACTAAAGGGCCCAGATGAACCGGGACTAATGCCTTAGCCGCACGAACCGGGACCAATGCTCACATTAGTCCCGGTTCGTGACTGAACCGGGACTAATGTGAATATTGCCCTGTGACGAAAGCCCTGTTTTGTACTAGTGGTCTCTTCAACCTTTCGATCGCGCCCCACAACACAACAAGCACACCCACAACAACACATAGAGAGGGGATGTCCAGCGGCGCTCCAATGGAGTTCGTCGAGCATAGAGTGGAGACCCACGCGAGGGAGATGGATCTCTCGGTGGTGTACACCATCGACCCAGCCGTGGTGGATGACTACATCAACAGCGTTGAGCAGTTGCTTGCTGGAGACAACTACAAGGTGGTCGGCATCGACCTCCACTACACCATCGGTCGTCCCGGCATAGATAAGAAGGTTGTCGTTGCCCAGTTGTGTGTGCGCCATCATGTCCTCATCTAGCACTACTACATGGCCATAGAGCCTTGCGACCATTTCAACAGGTTTGTTAACAGCACCGACTACAAGTTCGCCACGGTGGGAAACAAAGACGATGTAAAAGCGCTCAGTGTTACGGGCTTGGCCTACAAGAACCTTGTCGAAATTTGTGACCACTATAGGGTCTGGGGCAGCACGAAGCACGACTCCCTGGTCGAACTCGCCTCGGCCATCATCGACCCCTACTACAAAAAGATGAAGCGGGATGCCCAGAGAACAAGTCCCGTATCCCGGCACAAGGCCTGGATGCGGCAACTAGATGAACCTCACCTCAGGTTCGCGGCCAAGAGCGTGTAAACATGCTACGAGATGCACAGGCGGATCGTTGACATGAGGAAGTGCCTCGTTACCCAAATCGACGAGCCCGGATCGAGCCACGAGCAGAGCAAGCGTCACAAAAAGTAAATGATGATCAGATGATCGTTTATGCTAGTTAATCATGCATGTAATATATAGTTTACTTTATTGGTGTGTGGAAATGTCATGTCTGTAGTAGCCACCTATGTAATTATGCATGCAATAGTTTACCTTGGTGTGTGCAAATGCCATGGTTGTAGTAGCCACCTATGTAAGTGGATGTTTAATTTGGTTATGCAACCATGTCCTTATAAGTGTGTATATAATGTTGTTGTTTTGTATGCAATCCCATCGCACAACACACACGTCTTATTAGCAGCAACCGTCTGTGTTATTATTGGTCTTCGCACACATTTCTGATTACAGACCTGTTCGCCGCGTATCGCACACATCTTGTTATATTGAACCATTTCTGTTCTCTTGTCTCAACACAAACAGTTCATCCATGTGAACCGCATGCCGTATATCGCACACACCTTGAATCTGGCTGACCGTTTCTTTTGTGTTGCCTAATCAAAAGCAGTTCATCTGAGTGAACTTTATGCTGTATATCGCACACACCTTCATCTGGCTGCCCATTTCTTTTGTTCCTCCTCATCGCAAACAGTTAAGTGGACTGAACCGTATGCCCCACATCGCACACGCAACTAAAACCTGAACCGTGTTTGATGCATCCGTCATCGCGAACGTTTTATACATTTCTGATGGTTTTTATAAACCACCGTTTGTGATTATTGCATCGCACACAGTTTCTCGAAGGGTCTCTGATCGTAGTGTCGTGTTAGCAGCATCCTGCAGTAGTGTTGCATTGCATTTTAGTGCATATAATTAATTAAAGTCAAAAACCCTACTACAACTACATGTGGGTGTTTTAGTTAGGCTATATATACTTAGGCTACTCATAGTGGAGAGTGTCATATACTAGTATCATGCATATATATATGATACTAGTGTATGATAGTACCTTTAATTAATTATAGCGCATAGTATAATACATAGAGTATAGTATCATAGATCATATTTATTGCCATGCATGACACAGATTAGCATCGCATTTAACATGATACGGTATCTACCTATATGCTACTCTAACCCTCTATATATATTGAATTCTTTGCCACATCAGCATACTTGCCATTTCCGAGTGCATGATATCGTCGGCTATGATACCACCACTATGGTCTGCCTTATATAGTGGGGAGTATCATACACTATATATAGTATCATGCATATGATACTATGTATGTACCTTCATAGTGCATATATATAGTATCATAGAGTAGGATATATCATAGATGGCCGTATTTATGGCCATGCATGACACAAAGTAGTATAGCATTTATTATATATGTTACGGTATCTACCTATGTTACTGCTTCTTTGCCACATCATCGTATTTGCTATTCCTGAGTGCATGATACCGGCTATGATACCCCCACTATGGCCACCCTAAGGCTGGTCGTAATATGGGAGTATTAAGCGGTATCATGCATGCCAACTAGACTTTTTGGATGATGTGGCACACAGTTAAATGAGGAAAGAGAGGGTGTGGTATCATATAGTGATACCTTATCATATTAAATGGTGTACTACTTTGTGTCATGCATGGCAATTAATAAGGCAACCTAAGATACTACTCCCTCCTTTCCGGTTTATAGGGCTCAATTCAAAAATCTCACCAACCAAGGTAAATGGTGAGTGGTGGAATACTTTTTGTAGTTTGCAAAAAAACAATTAATGCTCTTGTTTTCCTCAAAAAATTATGTTTACCAATGTATTAATTGCAATACATGCATGCATAAAGTACATGCATTGGTCAGTTTTCTCTTAATACTTGCATGCAATGATTTAATGAACCTTGGAATCTGAACATGTGATGGGGAACAACCAAACTGAGCCTTATAAAATGGGACAACTAAAATTTTAAGATAAGCCCTATAAACCGGAAAGGAGAGAGTAACTTATGATACGTACTATGCATATGCGCGCATTACGGAGGTATTACCGATCATATACTAGTATCATGCATATATACTCCCTCCTTTCCAGTTTATCTTATCTCAAAATTTTAGTTTTTCCATTTTAAAAAGCTCAATTTGGTTGTTCCCCATCACATGTTCAGATTCCAAGGTGCATTAAATCATTGCATGCAAGTATTAAGAGAAACTTGACCAATGCATGTACTTTATGCATGCATGTATTACAATTAATACATTGGTAAACATAATTTTTTGAGGAAAACAAAAGCATTAATTGGGTGTCTTTGCAAACTACAAAAAGTATTCCACCACTCACCATCTACCTTGGTTGGTGAGATTTTTGAATTGAGCCCTATAATCCGGAAAGGAGGGAGTATGATACTAGCTAGTTTATGATATACTAGCTACCTCACTAAGAGCATGGTTAATAATACAGCCAACGGTCGGCTATAAGAATTTTCCATGTCATATATAGCCAACCTCTTAGCCGGCATGTACAATAATAAGTTTTAAATACATACTAGTTTATCAATAGTTGGCCCACCTTACATCCTCACAAAGTGTCTTGGGTCTCGTGTTGCAGCTGGCTCTACTAACCAAGAGCCCTCTTCTCTTCTCTCTCCTCTTCTCTTTCCTCCAACTAATAAGCGCATATATATTATTCTATTCCTTATAGCCTGTTTATGTCACTCTATTGTATACTTGCTCTAAGACTAGCCACAATGGAGAGTAACATACACATATCCCTAGACTATATATGTTACACTACTAGGAAAAGGCCTACTAGTGGCGCACCAGTTTTGCCTACTAATGGCGCACTACTGGTGCGCCACTAGTACCACGCCACTAGTATTTTTTACTAATGGCGCACCACTGGTGCGCCATTAGTATCTGGTATACTAATGGCGTACCACTGGTGCACCATTAGTATAGGCCACGGTGCGCCATTACTATCTGACTTAGTAATGGTGCACCACATAGAAGTGTGCCATTAGTAACAATTTTTTTTCAAATATTTTTTCCAAAAAAAATTCAAAAAAAAAATTCATTTTTTTTTCTTAATCTCGGGTCACTATGGCTTAATCTCAAGTCAAATCGCACTAACTGGTCAAACTTCCCGGAAGGTCACCCATCCTCACACTACTCCAGCCCGAGCACACTTAAGTTCACAGTTCTATCCAACCCCAGCACCACCTCACTTAACAGCCACTTGTTGATATATCTATCATATCAATCCTATTAAACCTTGTTGATGTCTAGGACTTTGTTCATATTCATGAGTATGATGAAATTTTGAAAAATATTTCAAACTTCCCTGACATATTATGAATCATTTTTTGAAAAAAAAATTCCAAAAAAAATTTCAAAACCAATATTTTTTTCCTGTTACTAGTGGCGCACCTAGCAAACGGTGCGCCACTAGTAAGTTTGAAATTTTTTGAATTTTTTTGCCTCTAGATCTTGAAAGCCCCGTATCTTTTTTCTGTTAGGTTTTTTCTGTTAGTTTTTTGAGGATTTTGAAAATGTTTAAATTCTTATGTAACTTTTTGAGTAGATGATTTTTCATATATAAAACTTTTTAATCCGAGTTCGTATGCAAAAGTTATGCCCATTTTACAAATTCTAGAGAGATTTTGCAAATAAAGTCGAAATTCATATTTGTAAATTTTCCCAACAACTAGACCACATATCACATGGGAAACTTATTTTCTTTTATTTTTTTGACATTTCCATCATTTTCTTTTATTTTTTTTAAAACTGAAAAGGCGGTCCAAGGGGGGTGCATTCGGTGGAATGGGCCAAGTTACTAATGGCGCACCGTGGGGGCGGTGCGCCATTAGTAGTTCAACTAGTAATGGCGCACCACCCCCACCATGCACCATTAGTAGTTTTTCAAAAAAAAATTGAAACAAAATTTGTAACAAAATTACTAATGGCGAACCGTGTGAGTGGGAGTGGTGCGCGCACCGTGGGATGGGGCGCCATTACTAGTTGAACTAGTAATGGCGCACCATCCCACGGTGCGCCATTAGTAGTTTTGAAAAAATTAAAAAAAATTACTAATGGCGCACTGTGGATGTGGTGCGCCATTAGTATTTGCACACTAATGGCGCACCAACACATGGTGCGCCATTAGTATTTAGTAATGGCGCACCACATGTACAGTGCGCCATCAGTGTCCATATTGGCTATAGCTGTTTTTGTAGTAGTGTTACTACCTTTCATAGTGGGTAGTAACATATAAGTATGGTAACATGCAAAGCCTCATTTATTAGGTTATAGACTCATATTGCATTGGGCCATGTGATGTTACAGTAACTAGCTAAGTTACTCAAACTACCTCTCTCCTCATTAACTCATTGCCACATAAGCAAATTCGTTGAGTTGGCCTCGATGTTACTGCTGAAGCTACTCCCACTGTGGCTAGTCTAATTGTCGGTGTACAAAAGTAGGGGTCCCTTTTTGTACCCCTTTACTTGTGTGCGGGCAGTCGCAGCCCCACACCCCTGGCCACGCTTGGCCGGGCAGAGGAAGCAAAGGCACAAGACAACCAGACCAACGGCAAGCCAGAAACACAAAGAGCATAAGGGCGAGGTGGACTCCCCCGGCAAGGCCCTTGCCGGGGGGCCTCCACAGCCCCGGCAAGGACCTTGCCGGGACAGCTCACCCAATGCCAGCATCACGGCCACCCTTGAAGCCTGAGAGTTCCGACACCATCGACAATGCTGGAACCAAGGCTCAGGAAGCACCTGCATGGTGGCATGCAGATCTTTGTGAAGACAAAGAGCCTACGAAGCCCAGATGAGAACCACAAGGCAAGATAACTGCGAGGCTCCTTGCCGAGGATGCCCACGAGGCCCCGGCAAGGCTCCTTGCCGAAGACACCCGCAAGGCCCCGGCAAGGCTCTTGCCGAGGGCGCTCGCAAGGCCCCCGACAAGACTCTTGTCGGGAATATCCACAAGACCGCGGCAAGGCCTTGCCGCCCCATCGCCGCCCCAGCTCAGCGGCCGACCCACCAACTAAAGCAAGTACCCACGTCGCAGTACGTGGCTCCTAATCCAACTAGTCAAGCACCTGTGTGGTGGCATGCAGATCTTCGTGAAGACCCTACCACCACGCCAGCTCAGCAGCCCGCCAGCCTACATGGCGCTGCATGCCTCGTTGGCCTGGACGCGTGTCGGAGCAAGACGGAGCGGCGACGGACGGGACGGGCCTCGTTACCATCCCCGATAAAGCAAGTGGACACCTAAGTAGCGCATTTAATGCGCTTTGTCCTATAATGACAAGCGATGAGCTTGTACTCTGTACATACCTTACCACCTCCTATGTGCCACTGTCGCAGCCCCTTTGACTATAAAAGGAGGCCCGCGGTGTACTGAGGGAGGATTCGGATCTTTTGGACGAGATACGCCCCGTAGCTAGTTCAAGAACTCAAGAACACTTAGATATATACAAAAACAGGACTAGGGTATTACGCATCTCCGCGGCCCGAACCTGGGTAAAATCTCGCTGTGCTAGCTACTAGACCCGCTCTTTGCACAACCTCGCGCCCGCCAACCGTATAAGGGATTCCCGTGATCCCATAGGTGTCATTTCCCACCGACACTAATGCATAGTATCATAGAGTAGTATCATATGTAGTACTTTATTTCTTGTCATGCATGACACATACATAGTAGCATAGCATTTATTATGACACGATTTCATGAATTGATACTTAACCCTCTCTTTCTTCATTTAATTCTATGACGGCTCATCAAAATTGCCTAGTTGGCATGCATGATACTAGCTATGATACCCCTTACTATCAGCCTAGCGAAGAAGGTGTACAGATCATTTGTGCGTCGCTTTGTGAGTTTTCATCCGTTTGTTCGAGAATCAGGGAGAAGTTTCAAACATTTTGGCCGCGAGGTGCGGCCACTAGCGTAGGCCTAATTGGTATTTTAATTACAGTAAAGTCAGATGGAGTTCGGACATCATCAAAATCGATGTGTGCCCGTGGCGTGTTCCCACGACCCCGTGGAAAAAAATTGGTAAAGTTTGGCATAAGTTTTGATGACCGCTCCTTCCGAACCGGAGCATCTCACATGAAGGATCATGGTTTCCAAAAGGAGACGTGTCAATTCAAACTCCTATGGTCGGTGACTTCATCGTTTGGCCTCATAAAAATTTCCACGGCACGCAATCACCATTATACCACGGGTTACATTTTCTGGCGCATTTCAGGTATCGTTAGCTATATTTAAGACATTTTTTAGATTAACGTGCATTTTGTGCATAAAAATAAAATTACAACCGGAACTACATGTGCTGTCGAAAGGGATGAGGATCGCCGTTCGATCTGGGAGCATCCAGCGGTGCAGACGTACGATCCGTGGGGTCTGGGTTATGGCCAATCAGAAAGCACGACTCGGATCATGGGCGGGGTCTGGTCGGCACACGGCTTTCATCAATGAACCGTGTGCTATTGGCAAACCATATTGCATATTTTGTTCACACATACTGTAGTGAGATCAATTGAGTGTGCTACCTCTATGATATAATAATAATAATAATAATAATAATAATAATAATAATAATAATAATAAAATAGTTCATATCCATTGCCTGAGCTAACAGCATATCAAGGTCAACATATTAAAGGTTCTTACATCAACAAAAAACCGGGCATAACTCACAAATTCAGTACACGCGACAGTTCTAAATTGAACGAATTAAGTTGCAGGGTAGGCATAAAGACTAGACTTGCGGCTTAATTCCCATGTACATGGGGGAACTGGGATCATTACGTTGACCCCGAATGAACTTGGGTTTTCTGATGATTTTACGCTTCTCTATTACACCGGTGCGTGATCCCTTGGCTGGCAACTCATCAAATTCATCGTACTCGTCCACATCGGCAACATCATCGACGCCCAGTACCCTTCTCTTCCCACGCATCACTACATGGTAGTTCTTATGCAAGGGGTCTTCCACAAAGAAAATCTGGGTAGCATCGCTAGCAAGAATGAATGGGTCCGTGTGATATGCCATCGTTGTCCTGTTAACACAGGTCTTCCTGTACTCATCAATCCTTACCTGACCAAGAGGGATCCATGCGCACCTGAATAATGCCACCTTAACTTTCGCATAGTCAAGCTCCCAAATCTCTTTGATGGTTCCATAGTATACCCTTTTATCAGCTTCATTTACAGTCATGCATTCTATTCAAACAGAGTTGTTCTGGTATGAGGTCTTCTGATCACGTTCCTCGGTGTAAAACATGTATCCATTTATGTCATATGCTTGGTACGTCAACACCGTAGGTGATGGCTTTTTTGCCAACCACGTAGCAATGTCATCGATGGATCCTTGTGCCAAATGATTCTTCAGCCATTCGGCGTAGTTCTTAGTGTGCTCCTTCATCTCCACATCTGATGAAGGCGCCATTGGTAAGAAGCTTTGGCGTATCTCCGCCAAGTGTTCTTCAGCATAAGCGCTGAGAACTGGGTTGTTAAGTAGTACCGTCAAATGAGCTTTCTCTGCCAATTCTCCAGGTGCAGCCATTTGTGTGCCAGCAAGGACCGGCTTATCTTTCAGCCTTCCCTCGTGGTGAGAGAGGGGAAAACCTACAGGTCTTTGTTTCATGTCTTTGGTGCAAAACTCAACCACCTCCTCCGCGGTATAACCTTGTAGGATGCTTGCCTCTGGATGGTTTCGGTTCCAACAAAAGCGCTTCAGTATTCCCATGAACCACTCGAAGGGATACATGTTGCGAAGAAACACAGGACCACAATACTTTATATCATCGACAAGGTAAACAGTGAGATGGACCATGACATCAAAGAATGACGGTGGGAAAAACATCTCTAGGTTGGACAATATTCTTGCAATATCATCTTGCATATGATCCAACTCTTCATGATCTACAACTTTCTGCCATAGTTGGTTGAAGAAATCACAGAGGTCAATGAGTGTGTTTCTTATATCTTTGTCCATCATATTCCTGATGGCCACCGAGAGGATTTGTGTCAACATTACGTGGAAATCATGTGACTTCATGTGTACCAACTTCATTTTACCTGAGCTCACATCCACGAGACTTCTGATGTTTGCGCAGTAGGAAGAGGGTGTCTTAACTGACAACAAATAGGTGAAGAACTCTGTTGCTTCTTTTGTATTGAAATTGTAACTCTGGCGAGCTTTGATGAATTTCTCATCATATTCTGCTTCATTCTTGCATTTTGATTGATCAGCAAGTATAGCGAGCCGTGAACCGTCACCAACCTTTCTTTTACCTTTAATTTTGAGCAGAGTACCAAGGATGCTTTCACATACGTTCTTCTCTACGTGCATGACATCGATGATGTGACATACACGTAGAATCTCCCAGTAAGGTAATTTCTAGAACACCGATTTCTTCTTAAACACTTGACCCTTGGGTGTTTGTTTCACCGTCAAAGGGTGGTTCTTGCCAAGCACAACATTAATTTTTTTAGCCATGTTGTGGACCACCTCCCCTTCATAGGGTCTTGGGCCCACACCTGCCTCAGCCGTAACATCAAATTCAGCTTTCATCTTTCGGTATGGGTAAGTTTTTTGTAAGAACCTATGATGACACAAATACACGGTTTTGTGCGAGTTGGGAAGTCTTCTGCTAGTTGTCCTATCCATGCATGTGACACACCCTACATCTCCCTTTGTTTTCTGCCCCGATGTGTTGCCTAATGCTGGCATATCTTGAATGGTGTGCACTAGCATTGCATGTAGATCGAAAATCTCCTTTCTGTAAGCAACATAACATTTTACAGTAGGTGCATCTATCCACACTATCAGCAGTTCTTCTACCAATAGCTGAAAGTAAATTTTGATGTCATTTCCAGGTTGCTTCGGGCCTTGGATAATCATTGACGTCATAACGAATTTTTTCTTCATACACAACCAAGGAGCTAGGTTATACATGCACAGAAGCACAGGCCATGTGCCATGATTGGTGCTCATATCGCCAAAAGGATTCATCCCGTCAGTACACTCCCCGAGCCTTATACTTCTAGGATCCTTGGCAAAGTCTACATACTTTTTGTCGATTAATTCCCACTGAGCCCCATCTGTCGGGTGCGTCATAAACCTATTCGCAATTCGCTCATCATGATGCCACCGCAACCTCTTTGCCTCTCTAGGGTTTGGAACCAAACGCCTCAACCTTGGAATTAAAGGCAAGTACCAAACAACCTTAAATAGGATTCATGTCTTGATCTCGTCGTCCAATTTGTACTTGTCCTTTGCTCTCCTACGCTTGTATCGTGCATGCTTGCATGTGGGACATGCACGCAAATCTTTGTACTCACCACGGTACAATATATAATCATTCACACAAGCGTGTATCTTCTGTACTTCAAGTTCCAATGGGCAAACAATTTTCTTCGCTTCATTCGTGCTTCTGGGGTGCACATTATCTTCTGGAAGAATTTCTTTGAAAAGACCTAACGTCTCTGTGAAGCCCTTGTTTGATAGACCGTTTGCTGCTTTAAATCTGAGAAGTGCCAGCGTGGCACTCAACTTGAAATATTTCTTTTTGCAGCCTGGATACAATTCTTTGTTGGAGTCCGCATCAATGGTTGGCAGATCCTTGTACCCAATCATATCCTTTTTTGGGCCGTCAAAATCTGCAATCATAGCACCAAAATCTGGCATATCAAGATCGTCGTCATCTACGTCGACGTCTTGGTTTTCTAGTGGGCGTTTTGGCTTTCTGGTATTCCATTTGTAGCTTGATGCCTCTGCCCCGATGTTAGATTCAACATCCATGTGACACTGATCGGGGTTTGTCATCTCGCTGCAGTCGGCGTTCTAGGAACGGGGGTGCCCAGACTTGCCTGCCTACGGCCCACAACGAGGCTCTATGAGTGGGCATGTACAGCCCATCTTCACCAACAAGCATTCAAGACCCTCGCGAGGGGCCAAGCCTCGCGAGGCGGACGACACAAGACCTCCTCGGGAGTGTCCTTCCCAGGCCGTCTCGCGAGGGGCGGAGAGATCAAGGCAAGGCAAACCTCGTGAGGTTCCAATGACGTGAGCCATGACGATCGAGGCCAGGCGGGCGCCAGCGCGCACAGTGTCCTTGTTTCCTCTTTAGTGCTAAGGAAGCAAGCGCAGACGAAGAATACCGAGGCGTCAAGCAAAGGTTTCCATATCGGTGCAACGAGAGCAAGACCAGCAGGACGGCAAGAAGGAGGTCACCATGGAGCCCAAGGCGGCGTCACCACCAGAGTGTTTGGCGGGCGAAGACTGCTTTTGTCAGGATAATTTGTACTAGCTGTCCCCTTTCAAATTGGTCATTGTTGGCTCCCTTCCCGCTCAATATTTGGGGAGAGGACCAGGGCCTCTATAAATAGGATTAGCCACCATAGTAGGAGGCAACTCCTCTCGAACTCATTCAGTTCGTCCCCACACCCACCAAGCACAAGAACACCTCACCTTAGGAGGCTATTCTTCCCCTTGTATTGTTCATCCTCAGCCTGAGAGGCAATCCACCACACCACACTGGAGTAGGGTATTACACCACAATGGTGGCCCGAACTAGTATAAATCATGTGTCTCTTGTGATGCGAGTTTGTTGAGCTAGCCTTTGGTATCTTGGCGAGGTTGATGGCGTGATTCGGTAGGGAGAGATCTTCGTGCGCACCCCAGTGTTCGAACCTTGAGGGTTTTGCCGGAACCCGAGATCCGACATTTGGCGCGCTAGGTAGGGGTGCGCCGGAGTTTTCCTTCCAATGATTCACGCTCCACCATCCTCACGCCCCTTCTCCATGACTGATGCCGCTCTTCCGACCGGATCTACGGATGACCACGCCAATGCCTGGGGGCTCCGAGCCCTTGCTCCCGCTTTGCGACAGGTGCGCTGGCCACCCAAGTACCAGCCGGAGATGCCGCCGCGCTACAACGGCGCGGCGGACCCGTCGGCTTTCCTGCTGGCGTATGAGGAAGTCGTCCTTATAGCCGGGGGCGACGACAAGGTCATGGCTAACTGGCTTCCCATGGCCCTCACTGGTGCACCGCGCGCCTGGCTGCTCAATCTCCCGGGATCCACGGTGGCATCTTGGGAGGAGTTGCGCAGTCTCTTCGTCACGCGCTACGCGGCGTCGGTGCACCACGCGGTTGCAGCCCTCCTCGGCGGCTCACAAGCACCATCCTCGGATCGTCACATCAAGCCGTTCCTTCGCCAGATCGGCCGCCTCCAAGCGCCCGGGGGCTCCGCCGGGCTGGGCCGCGCCCGATGTCGACCTCTCCTTCGACTCAGGGGATCATCCCGTCTCCACCGTCGGCTCAGGTGTGCTCCCAATGCTTTCCACGCCCACCATCTGCAACGTGTCCATCACCAAGATGCTGATCGACGGCGGCGCCGGCCTCAACGTGCTCTCCGTCGAGGCCTTCAGCCTTCTCAACATGCCGCTCGAGCGGCTCCGCCCTAGCAAGCCTTTCTCAGGGGTTTGTGGAGGCTCCGCCCACTCCCTGGGGCGGATCGACCTCCCCGTGACCTTTGGCACGCGCGACAACTACCGCACCGAGCTGGTCGACTTCGACATCGCCCACATCGGCCTCCCGTACAACGCCATCCTCGGGTACCCGGCCCTGGCTCAGTTCATGGCGGCGACCTATCCGGGCTACAACCTCATGAAGATGCCCGGGAGCAAGGGTGTCCTCACGGTAGCCGGGGACACCAAGGAAGCCTTGATGACGCTCAAGCTTGCCCTCAAGACCGCCGCGACGGCGCAGCCCGCCAACGCGGACGTCTCCAAGGCCAAGGAAGCCGCACCTACCAAGAAGAAGCAGTTGTTCACTCAAGACAAGGCAGAAACCAAGCAAGTGCCAGTCGAGGAGGACGGGTCCTCGGGGGCAACCTTTACCATAGGCGCCAACCTCAAGCCCGATCAGGAGGAGGCGCTGGTGAAGTTCTTGCACGCAAACAAGGAGGTGTTTGCTTGGGAGCCCGATTAGCTGGTAGGGGTCCCAAGAGGGGTGATAGAGCACCACCTGAAGGTGTGCCCCAACGTGCGCCCCATGAAGCAAAGGGCGAGGAGGCAGTCCACGGAGAAGCAAGCCTTCATCGTCCAAGAGACCTGCAAGTTGGAGGCTGCGGGTGTCATTCGCGAGGTTCGGTACCCCGAGTTGCTGGCGAACCCCGTCTTCGTGCCCAAGAAGGGCGGGAAGGAGCGAATGTGCGTCGACTTCACCAACCTCAACAAGGCCTGCCCCCAAGATCCGTTCCCGCTCCCACGCATCGACCAGATCGTTGATTCCACCGCCGAGTGCGATTTGTTGTGCTTCCTAGATGCGTTCTCAGGATATCACCAAATCAAGATGGCGGTTTAAGATGTGGAGAAGACAGCTTTCCTGACCCCGTGCGGAGTGTACTGCTACACTTGCATGCCGTTCGGGCTGCGCAACGCTGGCGCGACTTTCCAACGGCTCATGCACATCGCCTTGGGTCTGTAGCTCGGGAGAAACGCCAAAGCCTACGTCGTCGACATCGTGGTGAATTCTCGTGAGGCGAGGACCTTGATCCAAGACCTGGAGGAGACCTTTGGAGGCCTGCGCCAGGTGGATCTGCAACTCAACCCGAAGAAGTGCGTGTTTGGCATTCCTTCCGGCAAGCTGTTGGGCTTCCTCGTGTCCCACAGGGGGATCGAGGCCAACCAAGAGAAGGTCAAGGCCATCGAAGACATTGGAGAGCGTGCCCTACCCTTCTTCAAGCTGATGAAGAAGAAGAGCCCATTCGAGTGGACCCCGGAGGCCGACCAAGCATTTCAAGACCTCAAGAGATACCTGACCAGCCCTCGTGTGATGGTGGTGCCGCGACCTCTCGAGCCCCTAGTGCTTTACCTTGCCGCCACTCCCTACTCCGCCAGCGCGGCTCTGGTGGCGGTTCTGGAAGAACACCAAGCCAAGGGCACATCGCGCCGAGCTACACCCCTAGCAGAGACGACGCAAGACCAAGAGGGCGCCGCAAGGACCACAGCAGCGACAGCGGAGGATCAAGCTTGGCAGGACGACGCCCCCAAACCCGTGGAGACCCCGACAAGCGATCAGGCATTGGGAGCTCCACCAACTCAGGAGGTGCCCCAACTTCGTGAAGGCGCAAGCCTCATCAGCGCACCTGCCCTCGTCAAGCACCCGGCGTACTATGTCAGCACGGTGCTGCGGGATGCAAGAGCAAGGTACCCCATGCCTCAGAAGCTCTTACTCGCGCTCCAGGTGGCCTCGCGTAATCTACGGCACTACTTTCAAGGTCACCCCATCAAGGTCGTCTCGGCCTACTGATACGTCTCCGTCGTATCTATTTTTCCAAACATTTTCGCCCTTGTTTTGGACTATAACTTGCATGATTTGAATGGAACTAACCCGGACTGACGCTGTTTTCAGCAGAATTGCCATGGTGTTATTTTTGTGCAGAAATAAAAGTTCTTGAAATGACCTGAAAATCAACGGAGATAATTTTTGGAATTAATAAAAAATACTAGCGAAAGAATCAAGGCCAGGGGGCGCACACCATGTCCATGAGGGTGGGGGCGCGCCTACCCCCTGGGCGCGCCCCCTGCCTCGTGGGCCCCCTGGAGCTCCACCGACCTCAACTCCAACTCTATATATTCACGTTCGGGGAGAAAACAATCAGAGAGAAGGATTCATCGCGTTTTACGATACGGAGCCGCCGCCAAGCACTAATCTCTCTCGGGAGGGCTGATCCAGAGTCCGTTCGGGGCTCCGGAGAGGGGAATTCGTCGCCATCGTCATCATCAACCTTCCTCCATCACCAATTTCATGATGCTCACCGCCGTGCGTGAGTAATTCCATCGTAGGCTTGCTGGACGGTGATGGGTTGGATGAGATTTACCATGTAATCGAGTTAGTTTTGTTAGGGTTTGATCCCTAGTATGCATTATGTTCTGAGATTGATGTTGCTATGACTTTGCTATGCTTAATGCTTGTCACTAGGGCCCGAGTGCCATGATTTCAGATCTGGACCTATTATGTTTTCATGAATATATGTGAGTTCTTGATCCTATCTTGCAAGTCTATAGTCACCTATTATGTGTTATGATCCGTTAACCCCGAAGTGACAATAATCGGGACCACTACCGGTGATGACCGTAGTTTGAGGAGTTCATGTATTCACTAAGTGTTAATGCTTTGGTCTGGTACTCTATTAAAAGGAGGCCTTAATATCCCCTAGTTTCCAATAGGACCCCGCTGCCACGGGAGGGTAGGACAAAAGATGTCATGCAAGTTCTTTTCCATAAGCACGTATGACTATATTCGGAATACATGCTATATTACATTGATGAATTGGAGCTAGTTCTGTGTCACCCTATGTTATAACTATTGCATGAGGAATCGCATCTGGCATAATTCTCCATCACCGATCCAATGCCTACGAGCTTTTCACATATTGTTCTTCGCTTATTTACTTTCCCGTTGCTACTGTTACAATCACTACAAAACCAAAACTGCTACTGTTACTTTTGCTACTGCTACCACTATTATCATATTACTTTGCTACTAAATACTTTGCTGCAGATATTAAGTTATCCAGGTGTGGTTGAATTGACAACTCAACTACTAATACTTGAGAATATTCTTTGGCTCCCCTTGTGTCGAATCAATAAATTTGGGTTGAATACTCTACCCTCAAAAACTATTGCGATCCCCTATACTTATGGGTTATCAAGACTATTTTCTGGCGCCGTTGCCGGGGAGCATAGCTCTATTCTGTGAGTCACTTGGGATTTATATCTGCTGATCACTATGAGGAACTTGAAAGACGAGAAAACCAAAATTTATCCCTCAACTACGAGGGGAGGTAAGGAACTGCCATCTAGCTCTGCACTTGATTCACCTTTTGTTTTGAGTAAGCTTGCGACACCTAAACCTGCTTCTGCTATTAATTCTGATATGCCGCATGTTATTGATGATGCCACTTCTGCTATGCATGATACTTATGATGAAACTACTTCTATGCTTGATAATACGGTGCCACTAGGTGAATTTCTTGATGAACAACTTGCTAGGGCTAGAGAGAATGAAATTATTGAAACTGATAATATTGATGAAAGTGATGATGAAGATTCTCCCCTAGATATGAATTGCCTATTGTTCCTGAGGGTTATGTTATGGATGAAGAAACTGCTAGAGACTTTCTTGCTTGCAATGATAGGAGTGATCTTAAGAAATTATTAGCTAAGCTGAAAGAAAAATCTCTGAATGCTAGAATGAAATATGACCTTGCTTTTGCTACTTCACCTATCTTTGTAACTGATAAGGATTATGATTTCTCTGTTGATCCTGAGATAATTACTTTGGTTGAATCTGATCCTTTTTATGGCTATGAATCTGAAACTGTTGTGGCACATCTTACTAAATTAAATGATATAGCCACCCTGTTCACTAATGATGAGAAAATTCGCTACTACTATATCCTTAAATTGTTTCCGTTCTCATTAAAGGGTGATGCTAAAATATGGTTTAATTATCTTGATCCTGGTTGTGTGCGTAGTCCCCAGGATATGATTTATTACTTCTCTGCTAAATATTTCCCCGCTCATAAGAAACAAGCTGCTTTAAGGGAAATATATAATTTTGTGGAAATTGAAGAAGAGAGTCTCCCACAAGCTTGAGGGGGGCTTCTCCAGTTACTTAATGCTTTGCCTGATCATCCTCTCAAGAAAAATGAAATACTTGATATCTTTTATAATGGACTAACTGATGCTTCCAGAGACCACCTGGATACTTGTGCTGGTTTTGTTTTCAGGGAAAGAACAGTTGATCAAGCTGAATTGCTATTGAATAATATGTTGACTAATGAAAATAATTGGACACTTCCTGAACCAACTCCTAAGACAACTCCGAAGAAAAGGGGTATTCTATTTCTCAGTCATGAAGATATGCAAGAGGCAAAGAAATCTATGAAAGAAAAAGGTATTAAAGCTGAAGATGTTAAGAATTTACCTCTTATTGAAGAAATACATGGTCTTAATTTTCCGCCTGTTGAAAATAATACATGGTCTTGATAACCCGACACAGGTAGTAAAGGTAAATTCTCTCTATAGATTTGATGAAGGTGATATTCCTCATTATAAGTCTGCTAGCCAATGCTTAGATGAGTTTGATAACTTTACTGTTAAACAAGAAAACTTCAATGCTTATGTTGGTAGACAATTGAAACGAAATGCTTATATGATTGAACACTTGAGTGATTATATGGCTAGTGTTAAAGGTGAACTTAAACTCATTAGTAAACATGCTTCTATGGTTACCACTCAAGTAGAGCAAGTGCTTAAAGCTCAAAATGATTTGCTCAATGAATTAAATAATAAGAAGAATGATAACGCTATTAGAGTTGTGACTATAGGGGGTAAAATGACTCAGGAACCTTTGTATCCTGAGGGCCACCCTAAGAGAACTGAGCAAGATTCTCAGAGAACTAATGTTGATGCACCTAGTCCTTCTAAAAGGAAGAAAACGAAAAATGATAGGACTTTGCATGCTTCTAGTGAACCTGTTGTAGACACACCTAAGAATCCCAATGATATTTCTATTTCTGATGCTGAAACACAATCAGGTGATGAACATGAACCTAGTGATAATGTTAATGATGATGTTCATGTTGATGCTCAACCTAGCAATGATAATGATGTAGAGATTGAACCTATTGTTGATCTTGATAACCCACAGTCAAAGAATCAACGTTATGATAAGAGAGACTTCGTTGCTAGGAATCACAATAAATAAAGAGAACCATGGGTTCAGAAACCCATGCCTTTTCCTCCTAAACCATCCAAGAAAAAGGATGATGAGGATTTTGAGCGCTTTGCTGAAATGATTAGACCTATCTTCTTGCGTATGCGTTTGACTGATATGCTTAAAATGAATCCTTATGCTAAGTATATGAAGGATATTGTTAC
This sequence comes from Triticum aestivum, assembly GCF_018294505.1. Taxonomy (NCBI): domain Eukaryota; kingdom Viridiplantae; phylum Streptophyta; class Magnoliopsida; order Poales; family Poaceae; genus Triticum; species Triticum aestivum. The sequence goes on along the minus strand of NC_057814.1, from coordinate 162,081,911 downwards.
AAATAAGAGAAAGATGCCGGAAGCTGAAATTTCCACCATGCTTGCTAATTATACTTTTAGGGGTGGAATACCTAAGAAACTAGGAGATCCAGGAGTACCAACTATACCATGCTCCATAAAAAGAAACTATGTTAGAACTGCTTTATGTGATCTTGGAGCCGGTGTTAGTGTTATGCCTCTCTCTTTATATCGTAGACTTGATTTGAATAAGTTGCACCTACTGAAATATCTTTGCAAATGGCCAATAAATCAACAGCTATACCTGTTGGTATTTGTGAGGATGTGCCTATTGTAGTTGCAAACGTCACTATTTTAACGGACTTTGTTATTCTTGATATTCCCGAGGATGATAGTATGTCTATTATTCTTGGAAGACCCTTTTTGAATACTGCAGGGGCTGTTATTGATTGCAACAAAGGCAATGTCACTTTTCATATTAATGGTAATGAGCATACGGTACACTTTCCGAGGAGACAACCCCAAGTCCACAGTATCAATTCTATTGGAAAAATTCCAACTATTACTATTGGAGGTTCTGAATTTCATCTTCCTACTGTTAAGAAGAAATATGATATTCTTATTGTTGGGGATGTGCATATCCCCGTTGAGGTAACCTAGTGTTATTCGAAATTTCTCCGGTTCCATGTTATTCGAAATGAGTTTGTTAACAAGACTTGATCAACCTTGTTAGTGGATTCCTTTTGATGAGCATGAGATGGATGAAGTTAGAAAGCACAACCTTCTGTACCCTCCTTTTACTTTCTGTTATTTAGATTAAATAAAGCAAAATTAGTATTTTCTGTCTGTTTTCTGGTTTATCCGTGCAATAAAAAATACCCCGAAAATAAAAGTTCTCCAAATGCCCTAAAAATGAAATATGATTTTTTCTGGAATATTTGAGAATATTTGGCACTGAGAACACATCAGGGGGAGCAAGCACCTGGCCACGAGGGTCCAGGGCGCGCCCACCCCCTGGGCGCGCCCCTGCCTCATGGGCCCATGGTGGCTGCCCTCCACTTATTCCAGCCAGCACACACTCCTTCTTCCTCCCAAAAAAATCACCAACCAGCTCAAGCACGAGTTCTAGCTCATCTTGCTGCGATTTTCGATCTCCTTGCTCAAAGCTCCACTCACAAAACTGCTTTGGGGGATTGTTCTTCAGTATGTGACTCCTCCAATGGTCCGATTAGCTTTTGTTCTAGTGTTTTATTCATTGCAAATTTTTGCTGCCTAGGTGTCGTGGTTTTGTCACGGCAGATGTCCTCATGAAGGGACTTAGTCATGGAGCCATCGCAACGGGTTAGCTTAAAGGGGTCAAAGCGAACAAGGGACGCAGAGAGTTTATACTGGTTCGGCCCCTTGCGGTGAAGGTAAAGGCCTAATCCAGTTGTTGTGGAATTGCTAGTTGTTGTTTGTTGTTCTTAAACCGCCGTCGGGTCATCCCCTTATATACATGGGTTGACGCCCGTTGGTTTACAGGGTCCCGAGGCCGGATCATAAATGTGTCCGGCTCGGTCTCTACTCTTTCTGTCTTATAACACAAGTTTACATATCAATGTCGGTTTATCACCACAAGTCTTAATCCGCCTTTGGGCCCTGGGCTTATTTAAAGCGCCATCATCTTCGTCTTCATGGGCATCAAATATAATAATTCATTATGGGGATAACCCGGCCTCTCCGGGCCGGTTTACGCCTAGTAGTAATATCCCCAACATTAGGCCCCAGATTGATTTGAACTGGTTCATGTCAATCCTCAATACTTAAGAAAATTTCTTCTTCAGCACCTGCGCATAATCTTGTAAACCACCGTGACGTCACTTTCAGGGACCATGCTAAATCGCCATGACGTCACCTGCCATTAAAAGATCGCATATAGCTCACCTTCATTAATGAGCCTGCGACAATCGAGGCGATAGAGCTGTCACATATCCCATTTTTTGGGCTCCTCGATTCTCGCATCTGCCAATTATCCATTCACCTTATAAATAAGGCCGAGGGGTCCTTTTCACTTTTCCCCTTCGTGCCCCTTCACATCGTCCTCTTCCTCACAACGCCCGACCATTGGAGCTCTACCACCGCCGTCCTCCTTCGCTTCCGCCCCAACGACGGCCGCTGCATCAACCTGACCGCACCAGAGAAACGCGGCGCTCCTCCGCTTTTCCCTCAGCATCAGTAAGTTCTTCTTTTCCTCACTCTAGATCCACCATTAGGGTTTCAGTGTTCATCGGAGTTTATTGAAGCTCCGGCACCGTTCTTCCCTGTTCTTCTTATTAGCACAAACGACTAGCTTGGATCTGATACTTCTTGTGCGGCTGCAGCCATAATCCCTTTTTTCCTTATTGGATCTTCTCCTTTATATCAAACTCATCTGTACTTGCTGAACTGTTCAAGCACTGAAATTAGGTCTGAATACTTTCTAGTTTTCTGTCACACTGCAGATCTGAAATTATCAAGCCTTGCTGTGAAACTTGTTTTTCCTTCACTTATGCATCTTAGATCTGTATCTTCTATATCAGAGTAGACGGTTTAATCTTTATAGAAAAAGTGATAATCCGGTAGGTACCATTAGTCCCCTGTTGAACCGCCGAGCCGCTTTTACCTCTGTACATCTCCCATGACTGATTCCGGTTTAACAATGTGTACATATTTCAGTCTTCTTCTGCTCTTGCACCGCTTTATACTTATTCAATATAAACCTTAAACGGGCAATAATCATGTTTCGGCTTTCCATTGAAATGGCCAAACAAGTCTATGAGTGCAATTGGGCTCCTTCCCGGGTCACTGAAGATCAATTAAACAGATGCGTCGCAACTGGCGCTTAGCCAAGAAAGAGGTCATCCACTGGAGGGCCCCCGGTCCGGAAAATCCTCCTGAACCCAAGGACGGAGAAGTAGTTGTTTTCGTTGACCATCTGGGTCGAGGCTTTAGCCCTCCCGGTTCAAAATTCTTCCGAGATGTGCTTGCTAGTTTTCAGCTCCATCCTCAGGACATCGGTCCAAACTCGGTGTCCAACATCTGCCATTTCCATGTCTTTTGTGAGGCTTGTCTTCAAGAGGAGCCCACAGTTGAATTGTTTAGGGACTTCTTCCACTTAAACCGTCGCACAGAGTTCACATATGGACCCAATACTGAGCTCGGCGGAATGGCGGTTCAAAAGAGGAAAGAAGTCAGCTTCCCTCACGCCAAGCTTCACAGTCACCCCAAGGAGTGGAAGCAGACTTGGTTTTACTGTAAAGATACATCTCCAATTGATGAAAATCCTTTGCCGGGTTACCGCCCTCACCGTCTTAGCAATACACATCCCTTTCCTTAGAGGTTGAATGCAAAGGAAAGGGCCACTTATGCTCCACAACTTTCAAAGCTTAGAGCCTTTATGGCGAACGGTTTAACAGGTGTTGATTTTGCTCGCTGTTGGATAACTTGGAGCATATTGCCCTTAAGCCGACACCCCGGTTTAATGTGTGAATATACCGGGAGCTTGAAGGACCCTCAACGACACATTGATATCCAGCTTACAGATGCTGAAGTTACTGAGGCTGTGAAGAAGATGCTGAATGAACCGGAGGCTGTCTGTAGCCACACCGGATTAAGTCCTTTCTGTGTTTCCAACAAACCTCCAAAGGTAAGGGTCACATAAATTTTTTTAACTTGCTTCTTTCTGAAAATCTTGTCCATCTTTGTCAGGGCGATGATCCGTTCTGGAAGAAACAACCACAAGATAAACCGGCAAAACTGCAAGATAAGCCGGCAAAGCCACTTCACCCGAAGACCAAGGTTGTTAAAAAACCTGCCAAAAAAAGGACCACTGCGTCTTCCGAGCCAAATGCAGATGCCGATGAGGCTAATCCGGACTCAGAGGTAGAACTTGACTCTCTTGGTTCATTTTTCATACACCACATTGACAATGACTATTATCAGGACGACGCTGAAGGCAGTCAAGCTGATGATGTTGAGGTAATTATTCTTTCCTCCGATTCAGATCCTCTGCCAACATCAAAAATCCGTCGAGCAAACCGGAAAGTAAACTTTTCTCACCCCCATGCTCACTTGGACCCATACTTTCTTTTAACGATGCAGCAACACGAAGTTTGCCGCACAACCCGCCACAGCGGCCAGGTAGTTACCTCCGCTGGTTTACCGAACACTCTGGTTCGGAAACGCCGATTAGAGGTCTCTTATACTCTTGATACTTCTTGCCCCAAGGCGGGTTGTTTCCGGCTGTCTCTTAATCCGTCTGATTCAAATTATTGGGGAACACCTCACTCATCCTCTGGCAAGTCAACAGCCACATAGCTTCCAGCCCTCAAGACAGTTCCTGGGTGAGTCATACCTTTAAACTTATTTTCAATGCTTTATGTTGTACACAATTTATTGACTTTTATATTTGTTCTTCAGTGCCAAGCCAAGACCCAGCAAGAAGGCTCGGTTAAACAAACCGGTTGATGAAAATGTGGTTGTTGAACCGGAGAAAACCCCAGACCCAGTAGAAACCAATGTTGAATTTCTACTTGATGATCCGCCGCAACAAGATTATGACTTCGTTGTTGAACGAGTAGAAGCTGACACCACAGGTCATACAGACAAACCGACTAGTCCAGCTCGCACAGATGATAAAGCAGCCAGTTCGGCTAAGGTTGTTGATAAGTCGTCCACTCCAGTGAAGGCCACTAATGATAAAGAAGACGACATTATGATTACTAGCGTCAGCCACACTCCTCCTGGCAACCCGGTCGCTTTATCCAAGCATAGCGCCAAGGATGAGCTTTCTGCTATGGGCAAGGGTAAATGGAATATTGATTTATCCAGCCACGCCCATCTCAACGCCCAAGACATTCACTCTGGCTTCTTGAACCATCTGTATACTAGCCGCGACTATGAAGCCGGTTTAGTAAATCTGATGAAGGAGCGATATGAGGTAACCACACAACTGTTTTCTCTTATGTCCAATTTCCAATGTCAACTACAGTAGCCCCCAAGGGCCGGTTTATGATATCAATCCAAACCGGGACTTAATAATAACTTAACTTTGCATGTTTAGCCTCTAGGGACCGGGTTATCACTTTAAGATGAACCGGTATTTTAAAATTGCAATATTGTATCTTTCACTGATGTAGCCCCCAAGGGCCGGTTTTAACTTTTTAAAGATGAACCGGGACTGTAGAAGAATTCCCATATCAGTATTGTGAGCAAACATACATTAGCCCCCAAGTGCCAAGAGTAATACTTGTATTGTGCTTGGGACTTGTAGAAATTTCCGAGAACAAGCAAATATGCTTTAGCCCCCAAGTATCAGGTGCATAACTTGTTATGTGCTTGGTACTTCAAATATATACCGTCAACTCATAATATGTCTGTTTCTTATAGGCTGAGCTGAGCAAAAAGGAATCTCAAACCGCTGATCTGCAAGAAAATATCAAGTCCCAGCAAGCCAAAACTTCCAAGGCAAAGGATGAGCTGACTAGCGCTTTAGTCGCTATGGAAAACCTAAAGGAGAGTTTCAACAAGGTGATGGCGGATTGGAACACAGAAAAATCCGCTTTGCAGAAAAGAGTCGAGGACGCAGAAGCAGCTCTTAAACCGGTGGTAGACGAGCTAACTAGTGTAAAGCGGCAAGTACATGCTATGACTGCTGCTGTGTTCGGTAAGCCTCCTATATTTAAATCCTCATCATATCATCTCATTCATTGCCGATTTACTGATTTTTGGAACGATAGAGGAACTCGCATTAGCCACCTGGGCTCTGATGTACAGAAGAAGCTGAAGGCTGCCTATACTCTTATAGGGCAGTTATATACCGCGCGCAAAGGATTATCTGCACCACTTCTCACAACAAACCGCCCCCAACTTTAGTCATGGAGACCTTAGAAAGGCTGTCAATGCTGCCTGCCCGGGTAGAAGAGTTAAAGAGATCTGCTGCAAGAGCTAGTGCTCTGACCGCGCTAACCCGGGCAAAAGCATGGGTGCCCGATCTTGATCCGAAAGATGTCAGCAAAGGCTATCCAAGCTTGAAAGAAGACGGATCAGAATTTGGCAATGAGGACCTCCGAGCCATAAACCGGGAAGTATGTTTGCTGGCTTGCCAATTAGCTGAAGAAGCTGATCTTTCACATTATTAGGCAAATTATGACGTTAACAACAAACGGGTGGCCGCACCATCTCCTGAGGTTCAAAATCTCATCCCGCCAATTTGTAAGCATACTTATGCCCCTGACATAAGTATGCCACACATACACCAAGTGTCGTTCTTCTAAGTACCAACACCGGATTAGCCAACAACTCAGGATGAAATACTTCAACAATAAACCCAGCCGCCAAAAGCCTTGCCACCTCTTCACCAATTGCCTTGCGCCTTTCCTCATTGAACCGGCGAAGAAACTATTTGACCGGTTTATACTTGGGATCAACATTAAGAGTGTGCTCAATGAGTTCCCTCGGTACACCTGGCATGTCAGAAGGCTTCCACGCGAAGATGTCCCAGTTTTCACGGATGAACTTGGTGAGCGTGCTTTCCTATTTCGGATCCAAGTTAGCGCTGATGGTAAACTGCTTGGATGAATCGTCAGGAACAAAATCAACAAGCTTGGTCTCATCAGCCGATTTAAACTTCAACGCCGGATCACTCTCCGCAGTTGGCTTCTTCAACGAAGTCATATCTGCCGGGTCAACATTGTCCTTGTAGAACTTCAACTCATCTGTTTCACAAACTGACTTAGCATAAGCCGCATCACCCTCTTCACATTCCAAAGCAATTTTATGGCTTCCGTATACTGTGATGGTTTCCTTGTGACCCAGCATCTTGAGCTGCAAATAGACATAGCAGGGCCTTGCCATGAACTGAGCATAAGCCGGCCGTCCAAACAAGGCATGATACGGGCTCTTAATTTTCACCACTTCAAAGGTCAGTGTCTCTGATCTCGAGTCATGCTCATCTCCAAAAGCCACCTCCAGAGCTATCTTACCAACAGGATATGCCGATTTACCAGGCACTACACCATGGAAGACCGTACTGGACGGCTTAAGATTTTTATTTGTTAACCCCATGCGACGGAAGGTTTCATAATAAAGGATATTGATACTACTCCCCCCGTCCATGAGTACCTTAGTGAACTTATAACCTCCAACCTGAGGCGCCACCACCAATGCCAGATGACCCGGATTATCAACCCGGGGTGGATGATCCTCTCTACTCCACACGATCGGCTGCTCAGACCAGCGCAAGTAACGGGGCACCGCCGGTTCAACCGAATTCACTGCCCTCTTATGAAGCTTCTGATCGCGCTTGCATAGACTAGTGGTGAAGACATGATACTACCCACTATTCAACTGCTACGGGTTGATCTGGTAACCCGACTGCTGCTGTTGCTGCTGATTACCCTGATGATTATAACCACCTTGGTTGCCCTGATTGCCTTGATTACCATGTCCACTCTGATTACCGTGAAAACCTGAACCGGAACTGCCTCCACCGTAACCCGGCCCATGAGACCCAGGGCCTGAACCGCCGCCCGGTCCGTGATCATACCGAAAAAAGTCAGAATTTTTGAACTCCTGCATGATATAACAATCTTTCTAGAGGTGCGTGGACGGTTGGTCCATCGTCCCATGCTTTGGGCAAGGCTGGTTTAATAGATAAGACAGGCGCTCCGAATTAGGACTTGGTCCTCCAGCACGCTGGGGCGGTTTACCCTTACGCCACTGGCCTTTGTCCTTCGTGTTGGTGTTAGCCACAAAATCTAGGCTATTATCGGCTTTACGCTTACCGCTGTTTCCATGACCCGCCGGGTTATGCTGCTGTCCCTTGGTGTTGCCGCCCTTCTTTCCCTTCCCTGTCTTGTCATCATCAGACTCGGGGTCCTTGGTACTATCAGAATCGGCATACTTTACCAGAGCTGCCATGAGTGTTCCCATGTCATTACAATGACGTTTGAGCCGTCCCAACTTCAACTTCAGAGGTGCAAACCGGCAATTGCCTTCCAATGTCAAGACTGCTGTGTCAGCGTTGATGCGGTCCGATGAATGCAAAATCTCCGAAACCCGGCGCACCCAACGGGTTGTTGATTCTCCTTCCTCCTGGACACAGGCAGCTAAGTCCACGATCGACATGGGCTGCTTACATGTATCCTTAAAATTCTGGATAAACCGGGGCCTTAATTCGGCCCATGATCCAATAGAGTTAGCCGGCAAGTTCTTCAACCAAGTGCGGGCTGTCCCTTCCAGCATCATCGTGAAGTATTTAGCACACGCCGCATCATCCACATCCAGCATCTCCATTGCCATCTCATACCTTTCAACCCATGACTCGGGGGATAAATCAGTGGTGTAATTCGGTACCTTACGTGGGCCCTTGAAATCCTTGGGCAGACGCACGTTGCGCAGTGCTGGGACGAGACACGGTACTCCCAAAGAGCTGGAAGTAACCCCTAGTTCCACCGTCGTGGTTGGACGAACCGGAGTAAGTTAGCGAGCTTCATACTGCGCCGCTACATCGGCTTCTCGACGTGCCCTAGCCCGATCCACCACAACCTGGGCATCACCACCGCCACCCGCCGGGTTGTGGCCACGGGGCGGATTAGAGTTTCGCGCGCTGCTTGACACGGCCAGTTCATCAATATGCCTGCTGTAACTCCGGCTTGGGCGGAGAGTAGAATGGATCCTTCCGCGACTATATGAATAAGCCTGCTACTGAGTCAAAGCTGTCTGAAGGAGCTCCCTAGCCCGTCACGTCTCGGCCCCTACTGTTCACTCGCCTTCGATTGGGAGAGCTGCTAGTCGTGAAGCGGCAGCGACAATGTTATCCATCGGGTTAGAGTAACGACCCGGCGGTGTTGGGACGTGCTGTGACAAAACGTTGTTCTGACGAGGCGGATCAGTCAGACGTGGCTGAACCGGAGCCCCCGTTCTAGGTGCCTCCGCCCGGTTTACCGCTGGCGGGTTGCTGGTCCCCGCTCCCGGGGTATTAAAGAGGTTCTTGGCCTCATAAACCGGCGGTAGGCGAGATCGGTACCTTCTCCTCATGACATCGTTTGACGCGCTCTGATCCAGCATAAGCCGGTAAGCCTGTGCATCCAATGCGGCCCGTTCCGCAGCCATCCTGGTGTCCTCAGCTGCCAGGTCGGCCTTGGCCTGGGTTATCTGATCTTTCACCTTCGCAATTTCCGCATTATGCTCATCTTGATTCGCCGGATTAACCTCTGCCATCAGTGCTACCAAGGCGTCAAATAAATCAGATAAAACCTGAGTCGGCGGTCGCACAGGGCCTCCTGCCCCGGCCGCTGTCGCTCCTACTGATCCGGAAATCATCGCCGCCGCGGTCGAAGAGTGGAGCGCTAGCTGTGTACCGGCCATGTAGATCGCAACCCGGCTTGGCGGATCAAAGGGGTCCGGAATACTGTCGCCATCGGAATAGCCCCCAATCCGGCCATCTTGCAATTGGTACAATGACTCGGTCTCTCCGGTCGATGACTCGTCGCTGGAATAGACAACGGTTTCGCCACCAGATTCCGATCTATCCTCAGATTCCACTTCATGGATGACTCCCACGAAGGCACGCTTCATGACAGGCTTAACCCGGGCAGATCTCGCACGCTGAGCCGTCTCGATGATGTCGGTGCAGATGTCCAGCTCAGGGTCCGGTTCGCCGATCTTGCCGATGAAAACGTGGATTCCCCCAAAGGGGACCCCGTACCCGTACTCAATTGAGCCGGCCTCGGGGCCCCAGCCTGCGTCGTCGATGTAGAGCATGCCGCGACGACTCTTGGTCATCCGGCCCACAGCGTAACCCTTGAGACCTTCGAAGATGCCCTCTAAGAACTCGAAACCATCGCGCGATAGCCCCACGGTGGGCGCCAACTGTCGTGGTTTTGTCACGGCAGATGTCCTCATGAAGGGACTTGGTCGTGGAGCCATCGCAACGTGTTAGCTTAAAGGGGTTAAAGCGGACAAGGGACGTGGAGAGTTTATACTGGTTCGGCCCCTTGTGGTGAAGGTAAAGGCCTAATCCAGTTGTTGTGGAATTGCTAGTGTTTCGATGACCAGGGAGCAAATACGCTTTGCCTAGGTCTCGAGTTGTTGTTTGTTGTTCTTAAACCGCCGCCGGGTCGTCCCCTTATATACATGGGTTGACGCCCGTCGGTTTATAGAGTCCCGAGGCCAGCTCATAAACGTGTCCGTCTCGGTCTCTGCTCTTTCTATCTTATAACACAAGTTTACATATCAATGTTGGTTTATCACTACAGGTCTTAATCCGCCTTTGGGCCCTGGGCTTACTTAAAGCGCCATCATCTTCGTCTTCATGGGCTTCAAATATAATAATTCATTATGGAGATAACCCGGCCTCTCCGGGCCGGTTTACGCCCAGTAGTAATATCCCCAACAGTAGGTGACCCTGTACTTGAGCTTGCATGTCAAATTTATATGGTCCCAAGTAGTTCTAATGCATGATATAGTCTCTAGGCACTTGTAGGAGTAGTTGCTATCAATTTTGCTGAGTTTGGTTCACTTTTATTTTGAGTCACTAAAATTTTCAGAAAATTTTCAAAGGAAGAAATATGTCTAGGAAATTGTACCAAGGTGGTTCTTCAAGGAAGCAAGGACCCAGGCCCGCAATGCGTGAGCCAGACCATGAACTACCAAGAGAAGCTCAAGTGCGGCCTTGTGAATGGCCGTCAGACGATTTCATGGTCCGAGCAGGAATTAAGGAGGAATTTGACGCATATGTGCGTAATGCTGAACTCGAGGGCTTCATGCTAGATAAGTGTTCTCAGTACTATCACCTAACTGATTCCTTTGTGAGAAGGTTCAAATTTTCATCTTCGCGTAATTCTCACACTGTCCTATTTGATATCTATGGAAAATCATATACTATGGCTTAGAGGATTTTAATATGCTTGCAAACTTCCACAATGGGGTAGTGCTAGCGAACCTCGCAAATCTGAGTTTAGAGATTTTCTTGCTAGTATTACAGTGGGGGAATCTAGAGATATAACACAAGCTACCATCGGGAGCATTCATTTTCCTGCTATACATTATTTCGCTCTCTTCATAGGTAGGTGCATAAATGGTAAGGATGAAGCATGTCACATGTGTGTCCCTGATCTTAGTGTTCTCAAGATTGTTGTTTTAGGATATAAACAATATATATTGGGGGCCATCGTTGCACGAAGGTTGCATAATAATGGTTTAAGTGGAGACTTGTTTGGTGGAATTTATGCAACCCGTGTGGCTAATTTTCTTGGGATACCCAAACATGAAAATGATATGGAATTGCCTCCCACTTATCTAGGATATGAGGCTATGGTTTGCCATCAGTTTATTGAGAGGAATGAACAACCTCTCCAGTACCGACTAATGTTTGACAGGCACCGCATTTTCCATTTTGCTCTCCCTGCTCCTACTTTCTTTGACTTTCAGACAAAAGGGAGACATATTATAACCAGGGAGGAGGCGAACGAGTATAAGAGGAGGACGGAGACAGCTCGCCTCCAAGCGGCAGCTCATGAGGCAATAGCTACTGCATCACAGTACAGCCCCAACTACAACTTTGGATATCCGCCAGGCCAGCCATGGCCCTAGACCAACTTAGGCCAAAAGCCTAAGCATGGGGGAGTACGTATTTCTCACAGACATTACATTCATGTTCACACACTCATTCTAGTTGTCAGTGCTCATACTTTTTCATTGTAATATCCATGCTAGTTATTTCTTTTTCTCGCTTTCTTCTTGTGTGTTTGAGAAACCTTAAGAAAAACCAAAAAAATTAGTTGAAGCTTTTAGCTAGTTTACTTTCTATGCTTGTAGTAGTAATAATTAAAAGAAAACCCAAAAAGATTTCCTGTTCTTCTTTTGCTTGTTGGGAGCTTTCCCGCGTAAATAGTTTTATTTCTTTTCTTGTTCTTTGGGGGTCGAGAGGAGAAGACCATAATGAAAATGTTGAAGTGGCTCTTATATGCATTATTGTTGATTTAACAAAGAGCCCATGTTACCTTGTCTTCTCCTTCGTATTGAATGCTTGCAGATTCCAGCTTAGTCCAATTGCACGTGCACTATTATTAATTATCACACCGTTCGGTCGTGCAAGTGAAAGTCAATAATGACGATATATGATGGACTGATTGAGATGAGAAAAGCTGGTATGAACTCGACCTCTCTTGTTTTTGTAAATATGATTAGTTCATCGTTCCTGATTCAGCCTATTATGAATAAACATGTTTGCAATGACAATTAGAGATTATAGTTGCTTATGTCATGCTTAATTAGCTAGGAGTTTATAATTATTTACCTTGCGTGCCAACATGCTATTAAAATGGTTGTGATGTGGTATGATAGGGTGGTATCCTCCTTTGAATGATTCGAGTGACTTGACTTGGCACATGTTCACACATGTAGTTGAAACAAAATCAACATAGCCTCCACGATATTTATGTTCATGGTGGATTATATCCTACTCATGCTTGCACTCAATGTTAATTAATTTTAATGCATGTTCATGACTGTTGTCGCTCTCTAGTTGGTCGCTTCCCAGTCTTTTTCTAGCCTTCACTTGTACTAAGCGGGAATACTGCTTATGCATCCACTTCCATAAACCCCAAAGTTATTCCATATGAGTCCACTATACCTTCCTATATGCGGTACCTACCTGCCGTTCCAAGTAAATTTGTATGTGCCAAACTCTAAACCTTCAAATGAAATTCTGTTTTGTATGCTCGAATAGCTCATGTATCAACTAGGGTTGTCTGTATCTTCCATGCTAGGCGGGTTATTCTCAAGAGGCGTGGACTCCGCTCCTCACTCACGAGAAAATGGCTGGTCACCGGGATGCCCAGTCCCATGCTTTAAGCAAATCAAATCGAAATAATTGCAAACAAAACTCCCCCAGGGTTGTTGCTAGTTGGAGGCACTCGTTGTTTCGAGCAAGCCATGGATTGATGCTTGTTGGTGGTGGGGGAGTATAAACTTTACCATTCTGATTGGGAACCGTCTATAATGTGTAGCATAGAAGATATCGAGATCTCTCGGTTGTTATGTTGACAATGAAAGTATGCCGCTCAAAATATTATTCATCTCTACTTTAAAATCGAGCTCTGGCACCTCTACAAATCTCTGCTTCCCTCTGCGAAGGGCCTATCTATTTACTTTTATGTTGAGTCATCACCCTCTTATTAAAAAGCACCAGCTGGAGAGCACCGCTGTCATTTGCATCCATTACTATTAATTTATATTGAGTATGACTATGACTGGATCTCTTTTACCATGAATTACAATGTTTAGTCAGTCCTTGATCTTCAAAGGTGCTCTGCATTTATGTTTTGCGGTCTCAGAAAGGGCTAGCGAGATACCATCTTGCTATATCATATTATGATTGTTTTGAGAAAGTGTTATCATCCGAGATTTATTATTATTGCTCACTAGTTGATTATGCCATTGATATGAGTAAATATGAGACCTAAATGTTATTGTGAATATGGTTAGCTCATAATCTTTGCTGAAAACTTGAATGCTGGCTTTACATATTTACAACAACAAGAGCAAACAAAGTTTGTAAAAGTTTTTCTTTATCACTTTCAGTTTGTCAACTGAATTGCTTGAGGACAAGCAAAGGTTTAAGCTTGGGGTAATTGATACGTCTCCATCGTATCTACTTTTCCAAACACTTTTGCCCTTGTTTTGGACTCTAACTTGCATGATTTAAATGGAACTAACCCGGACTAACGCTGTTTTCAGCAGAATTGCCATGGTGTTATTTTTGTGCAGAAATAGAAGTTCTCAGAATGACCTGAAAATCAACGGAGATTATTTTTGGAATTAATAAAAAATACTGGCGAAAGAATCAAGGCCAGGGGGCCACACCCTGTCCACGAGGCTGGGGCGCGCCTAACCCCCCCCCCCCCCCCCCCCGGGCGCGCCCCCTGCCTCGTGGGCCCCCTGGAGCTCCACCGACCTCAACTCCAACTCTATATATTCACGTTCGGGGAGAAAACAATCAGGGAGAAGGATTCATCCCATTTTACGATACGGAGCCGCCGCCAAGCCCTAATCTCTCTCGGGAGGGCTGATCTGGAGTCCGTTCGGGGCTCCGAAGAGGGGAATCCGTCGCCATCGTCATCATCAACCTTCCTCCATCACCAATTTCATGATGCTCACCGCCGTGCATGAGTAATTCCATCGTAGGCTTGCTGGACGGTGATGGGTTGGATGAGATTTACCATGTAATCGAGTTAGTTTTGTTAGGGTTTGATCCCTAGTATCCATTATGTTCTGAGATTGATGTTGCTGTGACTTTGCTATGCTTAATGCTTGTCACTAGGGCCCGAGTGCCATGATTTTAGATCTGAACCTATTATGTCTTCATGAATATATGTGAGTTCTTGATCCTATCTTGCAAGTCTATAGTCACCTATTATGTGTTATGATCCATTAACCCCGAAGTGACAATAATCGGGACCACTACCGGTGATGACCGTAGTTTGAGGAGTTCATGTGTTCACTAAGTGTTAATGCTTTGGTCCGGTACTCTATTAAAAGGAGGCATTAGTATCCCTTAGTTTCCAATAGGACCCCGCTACCACGGGAGGGTAGGACAAAAGATGGCATGCAAGTTCTTTTCCATAAGCACGTATGACTATATTCGGAATACATGCCTACATTACATTGATGAATTGGAGCTAGTTATGTGTCACCCTATGTTATAACTATTGCATGAGGAATCGCATCCAGCATAATTCTCCGTCACCGATCCAATGCCTACGAGCTTTTCGCATATTGTTCTTCGCTTATTTAGTTTCCCATTGCTACTGTTACAATCACTACAAAACCAAAACTGCTACTATTACTTTTGCTACTGCTACCACTATTATCATATTACTTTGCTACTAAATACTTTGCTGCAGATATTAAGTTATCCAGGTGTGGTTGAATTGACAACTCAACTGCTAATACTTGAGAATATTCTTTGGCTCCCCTTGTGTCGAATCAATAAATTTGGGTTGAATACTCTACCCTCGAAAACTGTTGCGATCCCCTATACTTGTGGGTTATCACCTACCCACTGGAGAGGGTGCTCAGGAGCCCCAACTCAGGCAGAAGGGTCGCCGAGTGGAACATTGAGCTGCAGGCATTCCAGTTGGAGTTCAGCACCACCAGGGTCATCAAGGGAGCCGCGCTCGCCGATTTCGTGGCAGAATGGACGGATGCCCCGGCGCTTGAAATAGGCGAGGATCGGTCCCTCTCGCCGGGAAGTGAGGCGCCCGACGGCTGGGTCATGTACTTCGATGGTGCCTTCGCGCGCCAGGGCGCGGGGGCTGGAGCAGTGCTCATCTCGCCCACTCAGGACAAGCTCTACTACGATGAGCAGCTCTGCTTCCAGTAGGGCGAGAAGGTCTCCAACAACATTGCAGAGTACGAAGGTCTCATAGCTGGCCTAAAGGCTGCGGTGGCCCTGGGGGTGAAGCGTCTCACCATCAGGGGCGACTCGCAGCTCCTCGTCAACTTCTCCAACAAGGTATATGAGCCGAAGGATGAACACATGGAGGCATACCTCGCGGAAGTACGCAAGATGGAGAAACAGTTCTTGGGCCTGGAGTTGCAGCACGTGGCCCGGGGAACCAACAAGGAAGCCAACGACATCGCCAGAAGGGCATCCAAGCGACAGCCCCAAGAGCCTGGCGTCTTTGAGGAGCGGCTCTTCAAGCCATCAGCGACACCACCACTTTCAAGGACGGCGCAGCCTCGGGAGGAGCTTCCGCAGCCACCTGCCGCGGGAGCCCCAGCCTGTGGCCCGACTTCGGGAGCGCGTCTACTCTTGGCGCTCGACCCCAGGAGGGGTGCTAGACCAAGGAATTCAGGGAATACCTGATGCAAGGGAAGCTTCCGGAGAAGGAGGAGGACGCGGAGTGTGTGGCCCGGCAAGCCATGGTGTACTGCATCAAGGACGGTGAGTTATACAGTAAGCGGCTGATACGTCTCCAACGTATCTATAATTTTTGATTGCTCCATGCTATATTATCTTCTGTTTTGGACATTATTGGTCTTTATTATTCACTTTTATATTATTTTTGGGACTAACCTATTAACCGGAGGCCCAGCCCAGAATTGCTATTTTTTGCCTATTTCAGAGTTTCGCAGAAAAAGAATATCAAACGGAGTCCAAACGGAATGAAACCTTCGGGAACGTGATTTTTGGAACGAACATGATCCGGAGGACTTGGACCCTACGTCAAGAAATAAAGCAAGAAGCCACGAGGTAGGGGGGCGCGCCTACCCCCCCTGGGCGCGCCCTCCACCCTTGTGGGCCCCACGTTGCTCCACCAACGTACTCGTTCCTCCTATATATACCTATGTACCCCCAAACGATCAGATACGGAGCCAAAAACCTAATTCCACCGCTGCAACCTTCTGTACCCACGAGATCCCATCTTAGGGCCTGTTCCGGAGCTCCGCCGGAGGGGGCATCGATCACGGAGGGCTTCTACATCAACACCATAGCCTCTCCGATGAAGTGTGAGTAGTTTACCTCAGACCTTCCGATCCATAGTTATTAACTAGATGGCTTCCTCTCTCTTTTTGGATCTCAATACAATGATCTCCCCCTCTCTTGTGGAGATCTATTCGATATAATCTTCTTTTGCGGTGTGTTTGTTGAGACCGATGAATTGTGGGTTTATGATCAAGGCTATCTATGAACAATATTTGAATCTTCTGAATTCTTTTATGTATGATTGGTTATCGTTGCAAGTCTCTTCGAATTATTAGTTTGGTTTGGCCTACTAGATTGATCTTTCTTGCAATGGGAGAAGTGCTTAGCTTTGGGTTCAATCTTGCGGTGTCCTTTCCCAGTGACAGTAGGGGCAGCAAGGCACGTATTGTATTGTTGCCATCAAGGATAACAAGATGGGGTTTTTATCATATTGCATGAATTTATCCCTCTACATCATGTCATCTTGCTTAAAGTGTTACTCTGTTCTTATGAACTTAATACTCTAGATGCATGCTGGATAGCGGTCGATGTGTGGAGTAATAGTAGTAGATGCAGGAAGGAGTTGGTCTACTTGTCTTGGACGTGATGCCTATATACATGATCATATAACTATGCTCAATTCTGTCAATTGCTCAACAGTAATTTGTTCACCCACCGTAAAATACTTATGCTCTTGAGAGAAGCCACTAGTGAAACCTATGGCCCCCAGGTCTATTTTCCATCATATTAATCTCCTGTTAACAAGCTAATTCTTTTGCCGTTTTTATTTTGCTTTCCTTACTTTGCATCTTTATCACAAAAATACCAAAAATATTATCCTATCATATCTATCAGATCTCACTCTCGTAAGTGACCGTGTAGGGATTGACAACCCCTTATCGCATTGGTTGCGAGGATTTATTTGTTTGTGTAGGTGCGAGGGACTTGCGTGTAGCCTCCTACTGGATTGATACCTTGGTTCTCAAAAACTGAGGGAAATACTTACGCTACTTTGCGGCATCACCCTTTCCTCTTCAAGGGAAAACCAACGCAGTGCTCAAGAGGTAGCAAGAAGGATTTCTGGCGCTTTGCCGGGGAGGTCTACGCAAAAGTCAACATACCAAGTACCCATCACAAACCCTTATCTCCCGCATTACATTATTTGCCATTTGCCTCTCGTTTTCCTCTCCCCCACTTCACCCTTGTTGTTTTATTCGCCCTCTCTTTCCGTTTGCCTCTTTTCCGTTTGGTTGTCGTTATGGCTAGTCCCTTATCGACTCCTTTGTCCCCTGAGTTTGAAGTCTTTCACTTCAAACAAAGACAAGGAGAAAACTTAAAAGATTCCTGGGTGAGAATAATGGATTCTTACCGTAATTGTACCTTTGAAGTGAACCTGAGAATTTTGCTTCGCAATTTTTATGTTTGATTAAATATGTCTCATAGACAACTCTTGGATTCAGTTGCCAAAGGTAATTTTATCGAAATTGATCCCCATATTGCGCATGAAGTTATAGAAGGTATAGTGGGAACACTACCTCAACAAAATGGGCCTCATCATACCCAGGAAGAGACTCAAGTTTTTGAAAAAAATTGCGAAGTAACTAAGATTTTACAGAAGTCTCTTGAACCTCTTAAGAACGTTAGCGGAAATATTCACCGCATGAATATGTTGATTACTCTTTGCAATAAGCGGTTGGATTCTTTAGATCTAAAAATTTCAGAATATGAAGGGAAACATAAAGAACATCCCGGATTCAAGCTTGATTCCACTAAAAACTTGAAAGCCAAATATGGCAATACCTAGATCTATCCTTGCCTTTATGCCTAGCTAAGGGCGTTAAACGATAGCGCTTGTTGGGAGGCAACCCAATTTTAATTTTTGTTTTTTGCTTTTTGCTTCTGTTTAGGAATAAATACTTGTTCTAGCCTCTGGTTAGATGTGTTTTTATGTTTTAATTAGTGTTTCTACCAAGTTAACCTATAGGATCTTCTTGGATGATAGTTATTTGATCTTGCAGAAAATTCCAGAAACTTTCTGTTCACGAAAATAATTGTTAAACATCACCAGAACGTGATAAAATATTGATTCCAATTGCTTCTGATCAATAAACAAATTGTCTAGGTTGTCCTATTTGGGCTCATTTTTTGGAGTTCCAGAAGTTTGCGTTAGTTACAGATTACTACAGACTGTTCTGTTTTTGACAGATTCTGTTTTTCGTGTGTTGTTTGCTTATTTTGATGAATCTATGGCTAGTAAAATAGTTTATAAACCATAGAGAAGTTGGAATACAGTAGGTTTAACACCAACATAAATAAAGTATGAGTTCATTACACTACCTTGAAGTGGTCTTTTGTTTTCTTTCGCTAACGGAGCTCACGAGATTTTCTGCTAAGTTTTGTGTTGTGAAGTTTTCAAGTTTTGGGTGAAAGATTTGATGGATTATGGAACAAGGAGTGGCAAGAGCCTAAGCTTGGGGATGCCCATGTCACCACCAAGATAATCTAAGGACACCAAAAATCCAAAGCTGGGGATGCCCCGGAAGGCATCCCCTCTTTCGTCTACTTCCATCGGTAACTTTACTTGGAGCTATATTTTTATTCACCACATGATATGTGTTTTGCTTGGAGCGTCTTGTATGATTTGAGTCTTTGCTTTTTAATTTACCACAATCATCCTTGCTGTACACACCTTTTTGAGAGAGACACACATGATTCGGAAATTATTAGAATACTCTATGTGCTTCACTTATATCTTTTGAGTTATATAGTTTTTGCTCTAGTACTTCACCTATATCTTTTAGAGCACGGTGGTGGATTTGTTTTAGAGAAACTATTGATCTCTCATTCATCACTTAGATTATTTTGTGAGTCTTAAATAGCATGGTAATTTGCTTAAATAATCCTAATATGCTAGGTATTCAAGAATAGTAAAAACTTTCTTATGAGTGTGTTGAATACTAAGAGAAGTTTGATGCTTGATGATTGTTTTGAGACATGGAGGTAGTGATATCAAAGTTGTGCTAGTTGAGTAGTTATGAATTTGAGAAATACTTGTGTTGAAGTTTGCAAGTCCCGTAGCATGCACGTATGGTAAGCGTTATGTAACAAATTTGAAACATGAGGTGTTCTTTGATTGTCCTCCTTATGAGTGGCGGTCGGGGACGAGCGATGGTCTTTTCCTACCAATCTATCCCCCTAGGAGCATGGGCGTAGTGCTTGGTTTTTGTTGACTTGTAGATTTTTGCAATAAGTATGTGAGTTCTTTATGACTAATGTTGAGTCCATGGATTATACGCACCCTCACCTTTCCATCATTGCTAGCCTCTTCGGTACCATGCATTGCCCTTTCTCACATTGAGAATTGGTGCAAACTTCGGCGGTGCATCCAAACCCCGTGATATGATACGCTCTTTCACACATAAACCTCCTTATATATTCCTCAAAACAGCCACCATACCTACCTATTATGGCATTTCCATAGCCATTCCGAGATATATTGCCATGCAACTTTCCACCATTTCGTTTATCATGACACGTTCATCATTGTCATATTGCTTTGCATGATCATGTAGTTGACATAGTATTTGTCGCAAAGCCACCATTCATAATTCTTTCATACATGTCACTCTTGGTTCATTGCATATCCCGGTACACCGCCGGAGGCATTCATATAGAGTCATACTTTTTTCTAGTATCGAGTTGTAATCATTGATATGTAAATAAATAGAAGTGTGATGATCATCATTTTCTAGAGCATTGCCCCAAGTGAGGAATAAAAAAAAGAGAGAAAGGCCATAAAAAAAGACAAGGCCCAAAAAATGAGAGAAAAAGAGAGAAGGGACAATGTTACTATCCTTTTACCACACTTGTGCTTCAAAGTAGCACCATAATCTTCATGATAGGGAGTCTCTTGTTTTGTCACTTTCATATACTAGTGGGAATTTTTCATTATAGAACTTGGCTTGTATATTCCAACAATGGGCCTCCTCAAGTGCCCTAGGTCTTCGTGAGCAAGCAAGTTGGATGCACACCCACTTAGTTTCTTTTGTTGAGCTTTCATATAATTATAGCTCTAGTGCATCCGTTGCATGGTATTCCCTACTCCTTGCATTAACATCAATCGATGGGCATCTCCATAGCCCATTGATTAGCCTCGTTGATGTGAGACTTTCTCCTTTTTATCTTCTCCACATAACCCCCATCATCATATTCTATTCCACCCATAGTGCTATATCCATGGCTCACGCTCATGTATTGCGTGAAGGTTGAAAAAGTTTGAGATTACTAAAGTATGAAACAATTGCTTTGCTTGTCATCGGGGTTGTGCATGATGAGAGCATTCTTGTGTGACGAAAATGGAGCATGACTAAACTATATGATTTTGTAGGGATGAACTTTCTTTGGCCATGTTATTTTGAGAGGACATAATTGCTTAGTTAGTATGCTTGAAGTATTAGTATTTTTATGTCAATATTGAACTTTTATCTTGAATCTTTCGGACCTGAATATTCATACCACAATTAAGAAGAAATGCATTGAAATTATGCCAAGTAGCATTCCGCATCAAAAAAATCTGTTTTTATCATTTACCTACTCGAGGACGAGCAGGAATTAAGCTTGGGGATGCTTGATACGTCTCCAATGTATCTATAATTTTTTGTTGCTCCATGCTATATTATCTTCTGTTTTGGACATTATTGGGCTTTATTATTCACTTTTATATTATTTTTGGGACTAACCTATTAACCGGAGGCCTAGCCCAGAATTGATGTTTTTTGCCTATTTCAGAGTTTCGCAGAAAAAGAATATCAAACGGAGTCCAAACGGAATGAAACCTTCGGGAACGTGATTTTCGGAACGAACATGATCCAGAGGACTTGGACCCTACGTCAAGACTTCAACCAGGAAGCCACGAGGTAGGGGGGCGCGCCTACCCCCTGGGCGCGCCCTCCACCCTCGTGCGCCCCATGTTGCTCCACCGACGTACTCCTTCCTGCTATATATACCTACATACCCCAAAACAATCAGATACGGAGCCAAAAACCTAATTCCACCGCTGCAACCTTCTGTACCCACGAGATCCCATCTTGGGGCCTGTTCCGGAGCTCCACCGGAGGGGGCATCGATCATGGAGGGCTTCTACATCAACACCATAGCCTCTCCGATGAAGTGTGAGTAGTTTACCTCAGACCTTCGGGTCCATAGTTATTAACTAGATGGCTTCCTCTCTCTTTTTGGATCTCAATACAATGATCTCCCCCTCTCTTGTGGAGATCTATTCGATGTAATCTTCTTTTGCGGTGTGTTTGTTGAGACCGATGAATTGTGGGTTTATGATCAAGTTTATCTATGAACAATATTTGAATCTTCTGAATTCTTTTATGTATGATTGGTTATCTTTGCAAGTCTCTTCGAATTATTAGGTTGGTTTGGCCCACTAGATTAATCTTTCTTGCAATGGGAGAAGTGCTTAGCTTTGGGTTCAATCTTGCGGTGTCCTTTCCCAGTGACAGTAGGGGCAGCAAGGCACGTATTGTATTGTTGCCATCGAGGATAACAAGATGGGGTTTTTATGATATTGCATGAATTTATCCGTCTATATCATGTCATCTTGCTTAAAGCGTTACTCTGTTCTTATGAACTTAATACTCTAGATCCATGCTGGATAGCGGTCGATGTGTGGAGTAATAGTAGTAGATGAAGGCAGGAGTCGGTCTACTTGTCTTGGACGTGATGCCTATATACATGATCATACCTGGATATTCTCATAACTATGCTCAATTCTGTCAATTGCTCAACAGTAATTTGTTCACCCACCGTAAAATACTTACGCTCTTGAGAGAAGCCACTAGTGAAACCTATGGCCCCCGGGTCTATTTTCCATCATATTAATCTCCCGTTAACAAGCGATTTTTTTGTCGTTTTTATTTTGCTTTCTTTACTTTGCATCTTTATCAAAAAAATACCAAAAATATTATCCTATCATATCTATCAGATCTCACTCTCGTAAGTGACCGTGTAGGGATTGACAACCCCTTATCGCGTTGGTTGCGAGGATTTATTTGTTTGTGTAGGTGCGAGGGACTTGCGTGTAGCCTCCTACTGGATTGGTACCTTGGTTCTCAAAAACTGAGGGAAATACTTACGCTACTTTGCTGCATCACCCTTTCCTCTTCAAGGGAAAACCAACGCAGTGCTCAAGAGGTACAAGCGGCCAAATGATGTTTCATTGTGTTGCATCTCCAGGGAACAGGGGAAAGAGCTGCTAGCCGACATACACGGCGGGGACTCCAGGCACCACTTGTCATCACGAACCCTCGTCGGCAAGGCATTCCACAGCGGATTTTACTGGCCTACGGCGCTCAATGATGCAGCTGAGCTGGTGAAGTCCTGCGAGGCCTGCCAATTCCATGCCAAGCAGATCTATCAACCAGCTCAGGGCCTCCAGAGCATTCCACTCTCGTGGTCGTTCACAGTCTGGGGACTGGATATCTTGGGCCCGTTCCCTCGAGCGCCTGGGGGCTACCGATACCTCTACGTTGCCATCGACAAGTTCACCAAGTGGGCGGAGGTGGAAGCTGTCCGCACCATCCCAACTGGCTCTGCAGTCAAGTTCATCAAGGGTCTCGTGAGCTGGCCTGGGGTCCCCAACTGCATCATCACCGATAATGGCTCGCAGTTCACCAGTATCACTTCAAAACATACTGTGCTAACCTTGGAACGCAAATCTGCTATGCTTCGGTGGCGCACCCCCGGAGCAATGGTCAAGCCGAACGCGCCAACGCGGAGGTCCTGAGAGGCCTCAAGACCTGGACCTCCAAGAAGAAGGTCGAAGCCTGCAGCAAGGGCTGGCACGACGAGCTCCAGTCCGTGATGTGGTCCATCCGCACCACCACCACCAAGCGAACGGGCGAGACCCCATTCTTCCTGGTCTACGGAGTAGAAGCGGTTCTCCCTCACGAGGTCACGCATCGCTCCGCACGGCTCCTGGCATTTGATGAAATGCAGCAGGACGCCACGCGGGGGATGGACCTCGTGCTGGGGGAGGAACGCCACCGCGAAGCTGCACTGCGGGCGGCAAGATACCAGCAGGCGCTGCGGCGGTACCACTGTCACAGTGTCCACTCCAGGTGGGTGACCTCGTCCTGAGGCGGGTGCTCTCCAGGGAGGGGCTGCATAAGATCTCATCCATGTGGGAGGGCCCGTTCAAGGTCGTCCATGTCTCCAGGCCTGGCGCCGCATGCCTGGAGACACAGGATGGGGTACCCATCCAGAACGCCTGGAACATCCAGCACCTCCGGAAGTTCTACCCATGAAGAAAGGCTCGGCGCCTGTGAAGAAGGCCCAGTGCTTGTGAAGGTCTCCGCTCGTGACACTCTCACGTAATAATGAGTGGGGCTGTACATGCCCCGGAGTCTCAGGAGTGCCGCCCTCGGGCCTCGGGGGCTCCCTCCCACGTCCCAGTGGCAGCACTTAGCTCTGCGCTGGTGAGAAGACATGAAGACTAGACTAGGTGCCGGACGCGGCTTTTCATTTGCTTTCCGTAGTTGGCTCGCCCTCTTTTAATTGAAGTTTGCCTCTGGTGTTTTCCGCTGATTTGGTTCCATCGCCTTTTGCCTCCGTTTCTGTCTTCGGCTTGGCCTGTACTCTCTCTCGCATTCCTCGTGAGGGGGCTGGACAAGTGCCCTCGTGAGCGCCTTTCCTTTTCTGCCTTTCGTCTGCTTTTCGCGAGGCACCCTCGTTCGAGCCCACAAACTGGCGCACCTCTCCTAAATCTGTGCCCCTCGGGTACCGGGATACGAAGCGTTGGGTCAAGGCCAGCAGCGCCTGTGACCAAGGCTCGGGTGAACGATAAGCCTCCTAACGAATTTTTTGCAGTTCCCAGGTGCCCACCAGGCCAAGGAGGCCTCAACACGCACCAGGAAGCAAGCGCCTCGTGACGAGGAAACTACTCCGAGCAAGTCAAGCTAAGTCATCTCTACATAAAACGATGATGTTGCGACACAGCACAGTAACGATAAACATAGCATAAGAATTGAGAAATCATAGTTCGTTGCACGCCCCTCCGGGGCCCATACTGGTTTCTTTCTTGATGCAGGAAGGGAAGGAAGAACGAAATAAAAGCGGCGCGTGCCCCTACAGCAGCCTACGAGGGCGGGCTCCTGGCATCGTCCCAAGCTCAGTCAGACCCCCCCTCGTGCTTCACGGAGGCGCGGCAACGAGATGGCCCGCTGCCGCCTTCGAAGCGGGCGTGGCGGCTGGTCGTAACCACCGCTGCTGAAGCTGTCGCCGGGGCAAGAGCAGCCGTAGCTGGACGAGACGTGGTCGGCACCAAGGGCGGGTTCGCCCTCATCCTCATCATGGCCATCGCCAAGGCCGAGCACCTCCTCGTTGTCGTTGACCTCAGGGCAGCACCCGGCGCGGCGACCATCTTCCCCAAACACCCTCACGTAGAGGGTCGCGTCACCGTCATACTTGAAATGGAGGGTGCACCGCCTGCCCAGGCTGCGCGTGCAAGCAAACGTCTGCCAGCCATGGGCCAGGGCTATGTTGCCTGCGACGGAGACCTCAACCGCGACCCAGGAAGCCCTGCTGCAGCAGCCGTCTGCCTGCAGCCAGAGCCCACCTGGACCTGAGGCCGGCAGCTCATTGGCGAAGAAGCGCGGGAGCTGAAGCCAGTTGCCGGCCGGGTTCTCTGACCAGACGACGAACTCCGACAGCACCTCCGCCGAGTGGAAACACGGCCGGGGAGGCCGCGCGACCACGGCATGTTTCCCTTCATCAACAGGGCTGCCACGACTGGAGCGACCCCTGCTACGCGAAGTGGCACCACCGCGGCTACGCGGGGCCATGGCGGGGGTCGCGGTGTGCTTGCGGGGACGGCCGTGTCCACACTTGGGCGCCGGAGAGCCGGGGCCCTCGTGGGGGGCTTTCCCCTTCTCCGCGGCAGAGAACCTCTTCGATGGCGCCATTGGTGTCGCTACTGGCAATGGAGAAAAGGAGGAGAAGCAAGCGGAATGGGAAGAGATGCGCGACGGGGGCTCTGCCCCCTCCCCATTTATAGCAGGAGAAGGCCAACCAGCGCCTCCCACGATCACAGGTAATGATGGTTTTCCTTGCATGCAGTACAGACTCGTCAAGTCAAGCAGTTGCCGAGGAAGTGTGGGGAAGCGGAGGCGCCCACGTCCGATCAACCGCCACATGTAGACCAAGGCCGCAGGCTATTGGGGCCTGTGGCGCTCCGCACATTCCCCTTGGCTTCGCCTCGAAGCCAAGCCCGAACGCGCCTTGGGCCCGGGGTCTACTGTCGGTGTTCTGGGAACAGGGGTCCCCAGACTTGCCTGCCTGCGGCCCACAGCGATGCTCTGCGAGTGGGCATGTATGGCCCATCTTCACGAACAAGCATTCAAGACCCTCGCGAGGGGCCAAGCCTCGCGAGGCGGACGACACAAGACCTCCTCGGGAGCGGCCTCCCCAGGCCGGCTCGCGAAGGGCGGAGAGATCAAGGCAAGGCAAACCTCGCGAGGTTCCAATGACGTGAGCCATGACGATCAAGGCCAGGCGGGCGCCAGCGTGCACAGTGTCCTTGTTTCCTCTTTAGTGCTAAGGAGGCAAGCACAGACGAAGAGTACCGAGGCGTCAAGCAAAGGTTTCCATATCGGTGCAACGAGACCAAGACCGGCAGGACGGCAAGACGGAGGTCACCATGGAGCCCAAGGCGGCGTCACCACCAGAGCCTTTGGCAGGGGAAGATTGCTTTTGTTAGGATAACTTGTACTAGCTGTCCCCTTTCAAATTGGCCGTTGTTGGCTCCCTTCCCGCTCAATATTTGGGGAGAGGACCAGGGCCTCTATAAATAGGACTAGCCACCATAGTAGGAGGCAACTCGTCTCGAACTCATTCAGTTCATCCCCACACCCACCAAGCACAAGAACACCTCACCTCAGGAGGCTGTTCTTTCCCTTGTAGTGTTCATCCTTAGCCCGAGAGGCAATCCACCACACCACACTGGAGTAGGGTATTACACCACAACGGTGGCCCGAACCAGTATAAATCCTATGTCTCTTGTGTTGCGAGTTCGTCGAGCTAGAGTTTGGTATCTTGGCGAGGTTGAGGGCGTGATTTGGTAGGGGGAGATCTTCGTGCGCACCCTAGTGTTCGAACCTTGAGGGTTTTGCCGGAACCCGAGATCCGACGGCTGCCCTGGGTATCTTCATTCATGACCTCCTCTTCACCGTGTCTGGTCCAACGTGTATATCCATCCATGAATCCCCTAGAGACTAAGTGCAACTAGACATCTGCAACTTCATGTGACTCTGCATTGGCACAATTAGTATGGACACAAGATGTAATGCGCATCACCAATTCTCCTCTTTGTACTTTCAGCCAAATTCATGAACTCTGTCACGCCACTAATAAAATCTACGGTTTTCTGATTCTTCATCCATCGAGATCATTTCATCTGCAGCACACGAATGGTAATTAAAAACAAAACAACAACATTAATACACGGATTAACTGCTGCCCAAAGATGCGTGCATAAATCACAAGGTTTTATTTTCATAATTACTTAGGGCGCTCCATGTTGTTATCCAGACGTGCAATGACAAAAATTAATGGCCAGTCAATTTACACACAGAGTACTAGTACAACACTACCCTTAGGAATTGAATACCTTAATTAAGCAACACACGAAAAGAATACCTTAATTAATTAGCCATGCGGCGACCTCCACCCAGCAGACAGAGAAGCGCGATGCGGCGGCACGCCGAGACAGCAGGGTCGAGGAGCAAAGCTTAGTGCGGCTGCCGCCTGAAGTTCGACCTCCACTATCGCGCCATCGACTGAGATGGATGTGCTCGAATCACGCCGCTGCCGACCTCGATGGTTGAGCTCCTCCTATCTCCCGCCGCGGACCGAGGATTGACCTCCTATGACGCCGCCACCACCCACCGACCGAGGATTGACCTCTTCTCCGGTAGCCGCTGCCTAGGCCTCCGCGGTCATCTCTATAAGCAGAGCGACTGTTTTATTTTTACGGATATCCGCAGAGCGGCTGTTTACATGGTATCACTGTAACTCAATTATATGGACAGGGTAGTACATCACATACGGTTATGTAACGGCAACTGTGTCTAACCTACGTTGTCTTCTCACACGGTTTGGTGTGGAAATCGTGTGTGACGTTGTAATATCTAACACAAACGACATATATAAACAGTGTGCCGTATACAGCATATAGTGCCATAAGTAGTTCCCGACCGTTAGCTTATCCCCACAGTTTCCCCATTTCCCCCAAATCCCTACATAGCCTCCAAATTCCCTCGCATGGCCCTGACATTGGGGGAATGCGGACGAGTGGTGCTGATGGTTTCGGTGCGGCTGCTCCTGCTCGTATCGCCGCCACGATGGCGGTCGCCGCCGAGCACTTGCCTAAGGTCATCAAAAGACAGGTGTACTATGGATCCAAATCGTCCTGTCAGGTTCCAACATATCCCGATCTTTTTTAGCATGTCCAAAGTATAGCTCCTTGTTGAATCCGTCCTGAATGACACCCCCCTCCCCCCAAGAAAGTGATCTGCTGCCGGATCCGAAGCATGACTCCAGACTCTCGCAACACGAGTTCGACTCTGAGTTTTGCGCCACCGAGAAGTACCAAAAGCTGAGTTGTCTGCATGGGCACAGTCCTACTCGACGTGTATGCATGGAGGGATTTGACATTGGCAGGCGGTTTCTCAGTTGCCCCTTAGAGGTTAGTGCTAAGTTCATCATTTTATTTCAGTTAATGCCACCGCTCATCCTGAATACTATTTAACATTGGCAGGGATCTAAGTGGCTAGATGAAGAATGACATGGCAGGGCTCGGAGCGTTATCACCAAGCTCACAGAAGATAACGTAAAGCTGAAGAAGAAACTGGCTGATCTGGAATGTACAATCAGTACGATGAAGCAAGAAAGAATCAATCACAGGCAACAGATGAAAGCAAGAGACTAAAGGAACTAGCATGTGTAGTTCTGGTTGTCGCATTAGCCATGTTCTATGCGCTGTTTGCAATGATGATTAGGGGTTTTGTTTGACAGTATTGCTAAAGCACATCTAGATGTGCTCTATGTAATGCACATCTAGGTCCTTTGTCTTTTTTTCTTTTCCTTTGTAGTTTGATTATTACTGGCTTTATCAATAAGAAGAGCACAATGTATTCCTTGCCAACTGTCCTACTCCGTTCATACCGGTACCGGTGCATAATCCCAAAACTCGTTCCTTCTTTTTGTCCTGAAAAAATAAACCAGCCAATAGGAGTCCTACGCAACCCCGGGAATTTGGAGCGACTGGGTACAAATAATTGCGGTTGATTGTATCAGCGGTTAGATATTACGTCAACCCACACTTCAATTGGCATTTCCTCTTCTCTGCATACCCCGCTTAAGTATCCACCATCTTCATCATCCCTGGCAGGCCGCGCTACACACTGGCACACACTCTGCAGCCATGTCGAGCGACAGCAAGGACGACAATTTGGCCAGCAGTCTGGCGCCCGATGATAGGTCAACATCGGAATCATCCTACTCGTCTTCCATGAGTAGTCCGGCGTTGAGCCCAGACCTCGATTATATCCGGATCATGGAAGGGACGCCGCCTCCGGAGTCGTCAGATGACAATCAGATGGACGAGGAGCCGTCGGAGGACGGAGAAGAGGACGATGATGATGAGGAGGAGGAATGGTCGAACAAGGAGGAGGACGACGATGACGACGGCGGCAGTGATGAAAAGCCAACCATTAGCGGCAAGAAGCGTCCTCGCCAAGACGATGTCGCGGGGCCATCCAACAACAACAACAAGAAGGACTAAATTAAGCAGACTATACATATCTCTATTTCCGTTCTCTCATATTAATTTGTTATCTCTGTTTATCCTGTCAATCTCATCGCAGACGGTTAGTAATAAGTATTCGACAGAGATCTTCTACATTATCGCCCACAGGTTGGTTTGTTGAACTGTGTGCCTTGACAAGCACACAATTCACAAAAAAAGACCGTATGGGCAGTCTATAATGATCGCACATCTGATTACCGACCTGTTTGCCAGGTATCACACACATCTTGTTACGCCGAATCGTTTGTGTTCATCTCGATCATTGCAAACAGTTTACCGGAGCAAACTGTATGTCGTATATCGCACACACATTGATATGGCTGTCCGTTTCTGTTGTTCTGTCTAATCGCAAACAGTTCATATGGATCAATCGTATGCCCCGCATCGCACACGCAACTAAAATCTGAGCTGTGTTTGATGTGTCCGCCATCGCAAACGGTTTGCGCCTTTTTTATGGTTATTTTACACCACCATTTGCGTTTATTGCATCGCACACAGTTTCGTCGAAGGGTCTCTGATCGTAGTGTCGCGTTAGCAGCATCCTGCAGTAGTGTACACTATATAAGCATATTATCACATTACTACATCATGCATATCATAAAATTCTACACTAATTAAGCATATCATAAAATTCTACACTAATTAAGCATATCATCAAATTACTACACTAATAGCATATCATCAAATTACTACACTAATTAAGCATATCATCAAATTACTACGTACACTAAGCATATCATCACATTATTATACTACACTATATAAGCATATTATCACATTACTAGAGCATGCATATCATAAAATTCTACACTGAACAATTTCTACACTAAGCATATCATCACATTATGTTACAACATGCATATCATCCAACTACTACACTAATTAAACATGCATATCATCTAATTACTACACTAATAAGTGACATACCATGAGATGTAGTTTAACATTCGTCCTTGTGAGGCGGGTCACGAATGGCATCCCGACGTAGTCTTCAGATGGCGGAAGTATGTCCCAGAGGTTGCTTGATTCCTCATCGCTCAGCCTCAGCCTTTGGGCATACAGGGCTTCGTTAAGGGGGTCATCATCATCTGAATCCTCATCTTCTTTATCCTGAGTATCGGCAATCAAATTCAGATAGATAAGAGAAAGCCTAGGACTTTCTCCTCTGAAGGAGAAGCTGATCAATTCACCCCCGCTAAGACGCATGCGAGCAATGAAATGATCCCATCCTTCTCCTAAAACCTGGGTTATCTTTCGCCCCTTGTGGACCTGCATTGTGACGCCCGGATAATTAAGCTACAGTAATCCCACGTTAACGATGCCACGTCACCCCGTTTACTGTTGATAAACTCTCGATAGTTCAGAACGATTCAAATTCAAATTTAAGATATAGGCAAACAGTAAATGTTTTCAAACATAAAAACTAAAATGTTCTTATTGAGGCAAATAATTCATAGGATATATTGGTGGAGAGACCAAACTTTGATAAAATGTTTTAGGGCTCTAAAGTAATTAAAACAGCAGCAAAAACAATTAATTTAATGCCTTTTATAAAGTTATAATAATATAACTAATTTAATAGTATGCCAAAATAATTGTGGCAGTGGACTAATTAGTAATACTAATTTAGGTGCTCATTTGGCATTTTATAAAACTAAAATAAAATGAAGTTGAGATGGAAATAGTAAAGAAAAAAAACAAAACAAAAGTGTAAAAGCACAGGTCACTGTGCACTGGGCCAAGTGCACAGTGCCTGGCCCGAGCCTCGGCCCACTCCAGCTGGTCTGGCCCAACCCCTCCCCGGGTCGTCTTCCCCCCTGTTCCCCCGACCGGGGTCGCAACAGGGGCGAGCCCCGCCGGACCGCCTCGACGACTACCCGGAGAGGATAAGGCCGACCCCTCCCCTCGACGCCTCGGCCTCCTCCCCACCTACCTCCACCAACTCCCCTCTCCATCTCGGCCGCTCTCTCTCTCTCTCTCTGCCCCACCCCCTCGCCCGAGCGAGATCGCCGCCGAAGCCTCGCCGTAGGCGTGGCCCCGACCACCGTTCGTCGAGCCGCCAAGTCCCCGAGCTCCCTCTACGTCGTCCTCGTCGACCCCGCGCTTCAGGACGAGCTGGGGTGCCCTGCAGCGGCCGGGTCAAGCTTTTCCCCAACCTCGGTCGCCGCCGCCCGCCGCGATTCATCCCGCCTCCCCTCTGCGCTCCCGTTCACTCGAGGGCCTCCGTGTGCCGCGCCGTAAGCCTCCGCCCCTCCTCCTTCCTCTGGTTCCTCCTCATACACCGTAGATGGCTCGCGGTGCCGCCGTCGCCATTGCAGCATGCGGCCTCGTCCGCGAGCTCGTTGCGCTCACCCCGTCCATCTCCGAGCCAAGCCGTGGCCTCCGTCGAGTTGCCGGAGGTCCGTAGAGCCCGCTAGCGTCGTTTGTTAGCTAGAACGCAGCCCGTAGCGTGGTTTTCGGAGATGCCCGTAGTCCGGCGCCGCCCGCGGTCGTCGTTGAGCTCCACTCCGGCCACCCCCGCTCCGGGGATCGCTCTAGATCGACGCGGGACGATCTACTCGTTCGAACGCCACCGAAAACGCGCGGAATGGTGCACCGTGCTGGAAATCCGAGCAACTCCGGCGAACCTCCGCCGCTGGAATGGTCGCCGGCGTGATTCCGGCGACGTCACCGACGTGGCACCCGCGTGGCACCGCCTGGGCCACTGACTGGTGGACCCAGGGCCCCCCTTGACTTGTTGACCGCGGTCAACGTGCTGACTGGGTGGCCCCCAGCCACTGACATGCGGGTCCCCCTCTGTTAATTAGTCTAACAATTGTTTTTATAAATAAAATTAATTTGTTAGATTAAACACTCACTGACATATGGGGCCCACCCCTCTAATTAGACTGTTAGTTTAGTTTAAATTACTGTTAGACTACAAGAGGCTGACATGTGGGTCCCACTGGACCCACCTGTCTGGTTTGACTGGTCAGCCGACCTGTTGACCGGCTGACGTCAGCGTTACCTCATGCTGACGTCATAATTCATTTTTGCTAAATTCAGATAATTCCAGAAATTCAAATAATCTTTGAAAATTCATATCTTTTAAACCGTAACTCGGATGAAAATGTTTTCTACATGAAAGTTGCTCAGAACAACGAGACGAATCCGAATACGCAGCCCGTTCGTCCACCACACATCCCTAACCTATCGAACTCGCAACTTCCCCCCCCTCCGGTTCATCTATCCGAAAACGCGAAACACCGGGGATATTTTCCCGGATGTTTCCCCCCTTCGCCGGTATCACCTCCTACCACGTTAGGGCATACCTAGCACCACGTTTTGCCTCCTTATGTTTTGAGATGCTTTGTTTGCTCCGTATTTACTGTTTCTTCCCCCTCTCCTTCTCCGGTAGACTGCGAGACCGACGCTGCTGCTACCCAGTTCGACTACGGAGTTGACGATCCCTCCTTCTTGTCTGAGCAACCAGGCAAGCCCCCCCCCCTTGATCACCAGATATTGCCTATTCTTCTCTATACTGCTTGCATTAGAGTAGTGTAGCATGTTACTGCTTTCCGTTAATCCTATCCTGATGCATAGCCTGTCATTGTTGCTACAGTTGTTACCCTTACCTGCTATCCTACTGCTTAGTATAGGATGCTAGTGTTCCATCAGAGGCCCTACATTCTTGCCCGTCTGCCATGCTATACTACTGGGCCGTGATCACTTCGGGAGGTGATCACGGGTATATACTTATATACTCTATACATGACACATGTGGTGACTAAAGTCGGGTCGGCTCGTTGAGTACCCGCAAGTGATTCTGATGAGGGGGCTGAAAGGACAGGTGGCTCCACCCCGGTAGAGGTGGGCATGGGTTCCTGATGGCCCCCGACTGTTACTTGGTGGCGGAGCGACAGGGCAGGTTGAGACCACCTAGGAGAGAGGTGGGCCTGGCCCTGGTCGGCGTTCGCGGATACTTAACACGCTTAACGAGATCTTGGTATTTGATCTGAGTCTGGCCATTTGGTCGATACGCACTAACCATCAACGCGGGAGTAGTTATGGGTATCCCGGCGTCGTGGTATCAGCTGAAGCCTTCGTGACGTCAGCGACTGAGTGGCGCGCGCCGTGTTGGACCGCTTTGACGTAACCGCCGTGATCGTGTGGGTTGCTAGGTCTGCTCGCGGCCGCGTTCGCAACGTGCAGGTGTGCATAGGGCGATGGGCCCAGACCCCTGCGCGCTTAGGATTAGACCGGCGTGCTGACCGCTCTGTTGTGCTTAGGTAGGGCTGCGACGCGTTGATCTTACGAGGCCGGGCATGACCCAGAAAAGTGTGTCCGGCCAAATGGGATCGAGCGTGTTGGGTTATGTGGTGCACCCCTGCAGGGAAGTTTATCTATTCGAATAGCCGTGTCCCTCGGTAAAAGGACGACCCGGAGTTGTACCTTGACCTTATGACAACTAGAACTGGATACTGGATAAAATACACCCTTCCAAGTGCCAGATACAACCCGGTGATCGCTCTCTAACAGGGCGACGAGGAGGGGATCGCCGGGTAGGATTATGCTATGCGATGCTACTTGGAGGACTTCAATCTACTCTCTTCTACATGCTGCAAGATGGAGATGTCCATAAGCGTAGTCTTCGACAGGACTAGCTATCCCCCTTTTATTCTGGCATTCTGCAGTTCAGTCCACTGATATGCCCCTTTACACATATACCCATGCATATGTAGTGTAGCTCCTTGCTTGCGAGTACTTTGGATGAGTACTCACGGTTGCTTTTCTCCCTCTTTTCCCCTTTCTATACCTGATTGTTGCAACCAGATGCTGGAGTCCAGGAGCTAGAGATCCCGAGGATGATGTTACATGGAGTTCATCTTCGAGGAGTAGTTAGGAGGTCCCAAGCAGGAGGCCTTGCCTTTTCGATCGTTGCCATTTTTGTGCTAGCCTTCTTAAGGCAAACTTGTTTAACTTATGTCTGTACTCAGATATTGTTGCTTCCGCTGACTCGTCTATGATCGAGCACTTGTATTCGAGCCCTCGAGGCCCCTGGCTTGTATTATGATGCTTGTATGACTTATTTATGTTGTAGAGTTGTGTTGTGATATCTTCCCGTGAGTCCCTGATCTTGATCGTACACATTTGCGTGCATGATTAGTGTACGGTCAAAACGGGGGCGTCACAAGCATAGTGTAGGCCCCCCTAGGAGCATCGAAGGTCACGGTGTCTCCAGTAAGCTCATTGAATGCCAATCTTACATTGCATGGGACGACCCGTGTAAGAAAACACACACACAATGCATTAGTGGAAATAGTAACAAAAACGAAAAAATTAACTGTTAGAAGGTTCATATAATTTTGTACCGCTGCAGGAATAAAACTAGGCTGGAAGTAGATACCGAACGGCATGGCAATACAAAGGCTAGTCCAGCACCTTGACTTGCACAGTCGACATGGTGGTTCTTGATCCATTCTACACAAAACATATTGAACACTAAGTTGAAATGTGCACTAACATAGTACAATATAAAGATCATACACATAATTAATCATAGTGGTAACTGGTAACCTGTAAAAACATGCATCAACTAAAACCAATGCCAATATCATCTACCTAATATATCAATTTCTACTAACAAATCACAGTACAAATAAATCAATTTCTAATAAATATCACAGTACTAACATCAAAAAAGAAGAACTATCCATTCATCCATCCATCTATCAAAGAAGCATCATATCCACACATATATGAACCAATCATCTACTCCATTTATCAAAAGAAATTTTTTGGCTCAGGCGCCACCGGAGGGATACGCTTGGGAGGGGAAGAAGATTCGCGAGGGGAAGAGGGGAAATCTCACCTCCTTGCCAAAGAGCGGCATGGAGCGGCGTGGTCGGGAGGTGGTGGCGGCGTGATGTCTACTACACAACTTGTTCTTGTAGACTCGTGTTGGACCTCCAAGCGCAGAGTTTTGTAGGACAGTAGCAAATTTCCCTCAACTGGATGACGTAAGGTTTATCAATCCGTGGGAGCCGTAGGATGAAGATGATCTCTCTCAAACAACCCTGCAACCAAATAATAAAAAATCTCTTGTGTCCCCAACACACCAAATACAATGGGAAATTGTATAGGTGCACTAGTTCGGCGAAGAGGTGGTGATACAAGTGTAATATGGATGGTAGAAATTGATTTTTGTAATGGTAACAATAAAAAACAGCAAGGTAGCAATTGATAAAATGGAGCACAAACGGTATTGCAATGCTTGAAAATGAGGCCTAGGGTCCGTACTTTCGCTAGTGCAATATCTCAACAATGCTAATATAATTGGATCATATAACCATCCCTCAACGTGCGATGAAGAATCACTGTTCCTATCTTTTTTTTAAGTTCCTATCTAGCGGAGAATGTGGCACCCCGATCCGCATTGAGCAGGGGGCCTTCACACGTCAGCCCAGGATAACACCTGACGCACGAAAGGTCCATGATACAGCATTCTAGCTACAAGAATATTCATCAAATACATGTATATAGGATTACATCATTGATGAATACAGTCATCTGGCATAGCTCTAAGGCTATTTAAAAAGGCGGTGGAAGTCTTAGTTTGGCAGCTCATCGACTCTGGCTGGGCTCCACAACTCACAGGACTGGCAAGGTTACGGCCTAGCACGACCAAACAAGCAAACAATCCAAGCATGACCTACGAACTGGCATGACACGCCAGGTCAGTACAATGAATGTACTTTCAAGACAACCAAATACATAGCATCCAAACAAGCAGATGACAAAGCAAGAACCAAGCGCATGAAACAACCTATCTCATATCAATTACTAAACATGGCATGATATAGATCAACTAAGCATGAACAACATCATAGCATCTACTAACATGGCAATAACATGGCATATCAAAACATACTTCTAACATGGCAATGGCAAGACATAGCATAGTATTTCAATCATAACATAATTTAGCATATCAATGAAAGCATGGCATGGCATCATGAAACTATGCTGAAAAATAAACTACCAGTTATATCCAATGCGGACATAACATGTTAACTTTATGCAACCATCTTCTGTTCTGCCATGGTTCTTTAAATGCAAACATGTTACTCATGCAATGCAACCAAACTTGTGCACTGAGTCCCTCGGGCTCTCTTCCCAACGGGTTGCCTCGCAACCGAACGGTGATCATGACGAATCACAAACAGGACCATACTCGGTTCAACGGGTTACCTTGTAACCAAACGGTGATCACTCACGGATCACAAACGGAACCATACTCGGTTCAACGGGTTACCTTGTAACCAAATGGTGATCACTCGCGGATCACAAACGGAACCACACTTGGTTCAACACTCACCAAGACCTCGTCTCATGATCATATCAACACATCACCGTGACTTCTCCCGACTATCTCATAGTCCAAGTCACCACATTGTGTGTTACACATTATTCACCAACCTAGTTATTTCAGGTTTATCCTCCATTTTGACCAAGACCCGATAGTGTGACCTACTACGAACTTGTGCCCATGACCGAGGACGTGGCTATCGATAGATTAAACATACACTCTGCAGAGGTAGCGCACTTTACCCACACCACGGAATCCATGGCCTCACACTCCCATTCGGGTCGACCAACGGCATTCCGACGGAACCGACCTACTGCCATGACACTCTCCCGGCCACTCCGACCAACACCCCCATGGGTTCAGTCCTGGGTGGCCCCATGCCTACCAAAGGCATCACGGCCACCGTCGTGGCAAAACGGCCACCGTCGTGGCAAAACAAAAACGATCCCAAACGGGGACATGTGCACATAACCAAACTCGGGCTCACAAGGCTTATGTCTGCCTACCTAATCAGGGTATCGCGCGCCCATACCTTCCCTCGTTGGAGGCACCGGCGAGAGGCATGACAACAGATCACATTAAGGCCTTCCGATAAAGGCAAATGTGGTTGCACTGGAAAAGCTCGATTTGGTGGCACTATGATTCGATCCCATCGATGACGGGGGAGGTTTGTTATTATTAAGTAATCTTATTATCTTCTCCATCATCATGAGCATATTAACATGAATGCAACAATGAGCATGCAGCATACATATAATTTAACAAAATACCAAGCTTCTCAAGTGCACAACTATAGCATATGGGACAAACCGAAACAAGCACTAACATATCAATGATGTAACAGAATCATCATAAGATCAATACTACGGGCATGAAACTAATCCACAACAGACTCATGATATTATCAATAAATATATCTAGGATGGCAAAAGATATAGTAAAGGGCAAGCATGACATGGCAAGCGATTCAACATATACCACAACTAAAATAACTGCAGACGAAACAGATTGGAAACAACTGCAACTACATACACACAAGGTGCAAGCAAAGTCAACATGCAAGTTCGGGGTTCATGATAAGAGGTTGGCTTGCCTGGGGGTCGAGGAATACTCCGGGAAGAGATACGTGAAGGAAATATGCCCTAGAGGCAATAATAAAGTTATTATTTATTTCCTTATATCATGATAAATGTTTATTATTCATGCTAGAATTGTATTAACAAGAAACATAATACTTGTGTGAATACATAGACAAACCGAGTGTCACTAGTATGCCTCTACTTGACTAGCTCATTGATCAAAGATGGTTATGTTTCCTAGCCATTGACATGAGTTGTCATTTGATTAACAGGATCACATCATTAGGGGAATGATGTGATTTACCTGACCCCTTCCGTTATCTTAGCACACGATCGTTTAGTATTCTTCTATTGCTTTCTTCATGACTTATACATGTTCCTATGACTATGAGATTATGCAACTTCCGTTTACCGGAGGAACATTTTGTGTGCTACCAAACGTCACAACGTAACTGGGTGATTATAAAGGTGCTCTACAGGTGTCTCCGAAGGTACTTGTTGGGTTGGCGTATTTCGAGATTAGGATTTGTCACTCCGATTGTCAGAGAGGTATCTCTGGGCCCACTCAGTAATGCACATCACTATAAGCCTTGCAAGCATTGTAACTAATGAGTTAGTTGCGGGATGATGTATTACGGAACGAGTAAAGAGACTTGCCGGTTACGAGATTGAACTAGGTATTGAGATACCGACGATCGAATCTCGGGCAAGTAACATACCGATAACAAAGGGAACAACGTATGTTGTTATGCGGTTTGACCGATAAAGATCTTCGTAGAATATGTGGGAGCCAATATGAGCATCCAGGTTCCTCTATTGGTTATTGACCGGAGACGTGTCTCGGTCATGTCTACATTGTTCTCGAACCCGTAGGGTCCGCACGCTTAAAGTTCGATGACGGTTATATTATGAGTTTATGTGTTTTGATGTACCGAAGGTAGTTCGGAGTCCCGGATGATATCGGGGACATGACGAGGAGTCTCGAAATGGTCGAGACGTAAAGATCGATATATTGGACGACTATATTCGTACATTGGAAAGGTTCCGAGTGATTCGGATATTTTTCGGAGTACCGGAGAGTTACGGGAATTCGCCGGGGAGTATATGGGCCTTATTGGGCTTTAGGGGAAAGAGAGAGGAGAGGCTGCGCCCCCCCCCCAAGGCCTAGTCCGAATTGAACTAGGGGGAGGGGCTGCGCCCCCTCCTTCCTTCTCTTCTTTCTCCCCTTTCCTTGACTCCTACTCCTACTACTTGGAAGGGGGGAATCCTACTCCCAGTGTGAGTAGGACTCTTCCGGGGCGCGCCATAGGGGCCGGCCCTCTCCCCCCTCCTCCACTCCTTTATATACATGGCCAGGGGGCACCCCATAGACACAACAATTGATCTCTTGATCTCTTAGCCGTGTGCGGTGCCCTCCTCCACCATAATCCACCTCGATAATATTGTAGCGGTGCTTAGGCGAAGCCCTGCGTCGGTAGAACATCATCATCGTCACCACACCGTCGTGCTGACGGAACTCTCCCTCAAAGCTCGGTTGGATTGGAGTTCAAGGGACGTCATCGAGCTGAACGTGTGCTGAACTCGGAGGTGTCGTGCGTTCGGTACTTGATCGGTCGGATCGTGAAGACGTACGACTACATCAACCGCGTTGTGCTAACCCTTCCGTTTTCGGTCTACGAGGGTACGTGGACAACACTCTCCCCTCTTGTTGCTATGCATCACCATGATCCTGTGTGTGCGTAAGAATTTTTTTGAAATTACTACGTTCCCCAACAGTGGCATCCGAGCCTGGTTTATGCGTAGATGTTATATGCACGAGTAGAACACAAGTGAGTTGTGGGCCATATAAGTCATACTGCTTACGAGCATGTCATACTTTGGTTTGGCGGTATTGTTGGATGAAGCGGCCCGGACCAACATTACGCGTACGCTTACGCGAGACTAGTTCTACCGACGTGCTTTGCACACAGGTGGCTGGCGGGTGTCAGTTTCTCCAACTTTAGTTGAACCGAGTGTGGCTACGCCCGGTCCTTGAGAAGGTTAAAACAGCACTAACTTGACAAACTATCATTGTGGTTTTGATGCGTAGGTAAGAACGGTTCTTGCTCAGCCCGTAGCAGCCACGTAAAACTTGCAACAACAAAGTAGAGGACGTCTAACTTGTTTTTGCAGGGCATGTTGTGATGTGATATGGTCAAGGCATGATGCTATATTTTATTGTATGAGATGATCATGTTTTGTAACCAAGTTATCGGCAACTGGCAGGAGCCATATGGTTGTCTCTTTATTGTATGCAATGCAATCGCCCTGTAATGCTTTACTTTATCACTAAGCGGTAGCGATAGTCGTAGAAGCATAAGTTGGCGAGACGACAACGATGCTACAATGGAGATCAAGTTGTCGCGCCGGTGACGATGGTGATCATGACGGTGCTTCAGAGATGGAGATCACAAGCACAAGATGATGATGGCCATATCATATCACTTATATTGATTGCATGTGATGTTTATCTTTTATGCATCTTATTTTGCTTAGATCGATGGTAGCATTATAAGATGATCTCTCACTAAATTTCAAGGTATAAGTGTTCTCCCTGAGTATGCACCATTGCGAAAGTTCTTCGTGCTGAGACACCACCTGATGATCGGGTGTGATAGGCTCTACGTTCAAATACAACGGGTGCAAAACAGTTGCACACGCGAAATACTCAGGTTAAACTTGACGAGCGTAGCATATGCAGATATGGCCTCGGAACACTGAGACCGAAAGGTCGAGCGTGAATCATATAGTAGATATGATCAACATAGTGATGTTCACCATTGAAACTACTCCATCTCACGTGATGATCGGACATGGTTTAGTTGATATGGATCATGTGATCACTTAGAGGATTAGAGGGATGTCTATCTAAGTGGGAGTTCTTAAGTAATATGATTTACTGAACTTTAATTTATCATGAACTTAGTCCTGGTAGTATTAGCATGTCTATGTTGTAGATCAATAGCTCGCGTTTAGCTCCCCTGTTTTATTTTTGATATGTTCCTAGAGAAAACTAAGTTGAAAGATGATAGTAGCAATGATGCGGACTGGGTCCGTGATCTGAGGTTTATCCTCATTTCTACACAGAAGAATTATGTCCTTGATGCACCGCTAGGTGACAGACCTATTGCAGGAGCAGATGCAGACGTTATGAACGTTTGGCTAGCTCAATATGATGACTACTTGATAGTTTAGTGCACCATGCTTAACGGCTTCGAATCGGGACTTCAAAGACGTTTTGAACGTCATGGACCATATGAGATGTTCCAGGAGTTGAAGTTAATATTTCAAGCAAATACCCGAATTGAGAGATATGAAGTCTCCAACAAGTTCTATAGCTAAAAGATGGAGGAGAATAGCTCAAGCAATGAGCATGTGCTTAGATTGTCTGGGTACTACAATCGCTTGAATCAAGTGGGAGTTAATCTTCCAGATAGAATAGTGATTGACAGAATTCTCTAGTCACCATCACCAAGTTAGTAGAGCTTCGTGATGAACTATAGTATGCAAGGGATGACGAAAATGATTCCTGAGCTTTTCATGATGATAAAATCGAAGAAGGTAGAAATCAAGAAAGAGCATCAAGTGTTGATGATTAACAAGACCACTAGTTTCAAGAAAAGGGCAAAGGGAAAGAAAGGGAACTTCATGTAGAATGGCAAGCAAGTTGTCACTTTCGTGAAGAAGCCCAAAGCTAGACTAAAGCCTGAAACTGAGTGCTTCTACTGTGAAGGAAATGGTCACTCGAAGCGGAAATGCCCTGAATATTTGGTGGATAAGAAGGATGGCAAAGTGAACAAGGGTATATTTGATACACAGGTTATTGATGTGTACCTTACTAGTGTTTATAGTAGCCCCTGGGTATTTGATACTTGTTCGGTTGCTAAAAATTAGTAACTCGAAACAGGAGTTACAGAATAAACAGAGACTAGTTGAGGGTGAAGTGACGATGTGTGTTGGAAGTGGTTCCAAGATTGATATGATCATTATCGCACACTCCCTATACTTTCGGGATTAGTGTTAAACCCAAATAAATGTTATTTGGCGTTTGCATTGAGCATGAATATGATTTGATCATGTTTATTGCAATACGGTTATTCATTTAAAGTCAGAGAATAATTGTTGTTTTGTTTA
The DNA here is from genome assembly GCF_018294505.1 of Triticum aestivum. Classification (NCBI taxonomy): domain Eukaryota; kingdom Viridiplantae; phylum Streptophyta; class Magnoliopsida; order Poales; family Poaceae; genus Triticum; species Triticum aestivum. Next base: position 162,039,987 of record NC_057814.1, on the reverse strand, counting down.
CATGAATAAAACCTTCGATGGTCATACACCCAATGAAAATAGTTTGTTGGATCTCGATCGTAGTGATACACATATTCATAATATTGAAGCCAAAAGATGCAAAGTTAATAATGATAGTGCAACTTATTTGTGGCACTGCCGTTTAGGTCATATTGGTGTAAAGCGCATGAAGAAACTCCATGTTGATGGGTTTTTGGAATCACTTGATTATGAATCACTTGATGCTTGCGAACCATGCCTTATGGGCAAGATGACTAAGACTCCGTTCTCCGGAACAATGGAGCGAGCAACTGACTTATTGTAAATAATACATACTGATGTATGCGATCCGATGAGTGTTGAGGCTCGCAGCGGGTATCGTTATTTTCTGACCTTCACAGCTATTTGAGCAGATATGGGTATATCTACTTGATGAAACATAAATCTAAAACATTTGAAAAGTTCAAAGAGTTTCAGAGTGAAGTAGAAAATCATCGTGACAAGAAAATAAAGTTTCTACGATCTGATCGCGGAGACGAATATTTGAGTTACGAGTTTGGTCTTCAATTAAAACAATGTGGAATAGTTTCACAAATTCGTGCCACCTGGAACACCACAGCATAATGGTGTGTCCAAACATCATAACCGTACTTTATTGGATATAGTGCAATCTATGATGTTTCTTACCGATTTACCACTATAGTTTTGGGGTTATGCATTAGAGACAGCTGCATTCACGTTAAAAAGGGCACCATCTAAATCCGTTGAGACGATACCGTATGAACTGTGGTTTGGCAAGAAACCAAAGTTGTCGTTTCTTAAAGTTTGGGGTTGCGATGCTTATAAGAAAAAGTTTCATCCTGATAAGCTCAAACCCAAATCGGAGAAATGTGTCTTCATAGGATACCCAAAGGAGACAGTTGGGTACACCTTCTATCACAGATCCGAAGGCAAGATATTCGTTGCTAAGAATGGATCCTTTCTAGAGAAGGAGTTTCTCTTGAAAGAAGTGAGTGGGAGGAAAGTAGAACTTGATGAGGTAACTGTACCTGCTCCCTTATTGGAAAGTAGTTCATCACAGAAATCTGTTCCTGTGACTACTACACCAATTAGTGAGGAAGCTAATAATGATGATCATGTAACTTCAGATCAAGTTACTACCGAACCTCGTAGGTAAACCAGAGTGAGATCCGCACCAGAGTGGTATGGTAATCCTGTTCTGGAGGTCATGTTACATGACCATGACGAACCTACGAACTATGAGGAAGCGATGATGAGCCCAGATTCTGCGAAATGGCTTGAGGCCATGAAATCTGAGATGAGATCCATGTATGAGAACAAAGTGTGGACTTTGGTTGACTTGCCCAATGATTGGCAAGCCATAGAAAATAAATGGATCTTCCAGAGGAAGACGGACGCTGATAGTACTATTACTATCTACAAAGCTCGACTTGTCGCGAAAGGTTTTCGACAAGTTCAAGGTGTTGACTACGATGAGATTTTCTCACTCGTATCGATGCTTAAAAGTCTGTCCGAATCAGGTTAGCAGTTGCCGCATTTATGAAATCTGGCAAATGGATGTCAAAACTACATTCCTTAATGGATTTCTTAAAGAAGAGTTGTATATGATACAACCAGAAGGTTTTGTCGATCCTAAAGGTGCTAACAAAATGTGCAAGCTCCAGCGATCCATCTATGGACTGGTGCAAGCATCTCAGAGTTGGAATATACGCTTTGATGAGTTGATCAAAGCATATAGTTTTATACAGACTTGCGGTGAAGCCTGTATTTACAAGAAAGTGAGTGGGAGCACTACAGCATTTCTGATAAGTATATGTGAATGACATATTGTTGATCGGAAATAATGTAGAATTTTCTGGAAACCATAAAGGAGTTTTTGAAAGGACTTTTCTCAAAGAAAGACCTCGGTGAAGCTGCTTGCATATTGAGCATCAAGATCTATAGAGATAGATCAAGACGCTTGATAAGTTTTTTCAATAATTACATACCTTGACAAGATTTTGAAGTAGTTCAAAATGGAACAGTCAAAGAAAGAGTTCTTGCCTGTGTTACAAGGTGTGAAATTGAGTAAGACTCAAAATCCGACCACGGCAGAAGATAGAAAGAGAATGAAAGTCATTCCCTATGCCTCAACCATAGGTTCTATAAAGTATGCCATGCTGTGTACCAAATCTATTGTATACCCTACACTGATTTTGGCAAGGGAGTACAATAGTGATCTAGGAGTAGATCACTGGACAGCGGTCAAAATTATCCTTAGTGGAATAAGGATATGTTTCTCGATTATGGAGGTGACAAAAGGTTCGTCGTAAAGAGTTACGTCGATGCAAGCTTTGACACCGATCCGGATGACTCTAAGTCTTGATCTAGATACATATTGAAAGTGGGAGCAATTAGCTAGAGTAGCTCCGTGCAGAGCATTGTTGACATAGAAATTTGCAAAATACATACGGATCTGAATATGGCAGACCTGTTGACTAAACTTCTCTCACAAGCAAAACAGGATCACACCTTAGTACTCTTTGGGTGTTAATCACGTAGCAATGTGAACTAGACTATTGACTCTACTAAACCCTTTGGGTGTTGGTCACATGACGATGTGAACTATGGGTGTTAATCACATGGTGATGTGAACTATTGATGTTAAGTCACATGGCGATGTGATCTAGATATTGACTCTAGTGCAAATGGGAGACTGAAGGAAATATGCCCTAGAGGCAATAATAAAGTTATTATTTATTTCCTTATATCATGATAAATGTTTATTATTCATGCTAGAATTGTATTAACAAGAAACATAATACTTGTGTGAATACATAGACAAACCGAGTGTCACTAGTATGCCTCTACTTGACTAGCTCATTGATCAAAGATGGTTATGTTTCCTAGCCATTGACATGAGTTGTCATTTGATTAACAGGATCACATCATTAGGGGAATGATGTGATTTACCTGACCCATTCCGTTATCTTAGCACACGATCGTTTAGTATTCTTCTATTGCTTTCTTCATGACTTATACATGTTCCTATGACTATGAGATTATGCAACTTCCGTTTACCGGAGGAACATTTTGTGTGCTACCAAACGTCACAACGTAACTGGGTGATTATAAAGGTGCTCTACAGGTGTCTCCGAAGGTACTTGTTGGGTTGGCGTATTTCGAGATTAGGATTTGTCACTCCGATTGTCGGAGAGGTATCTCTGGGCCCACTCGGTAATGCACATCACTATAAGCCTTGCAAGCATTGTAACTAATGAGTTAGTTGCGGGATGATGTATTACGGAACGAGTAAAGAGACTTGCCGGTAACGAGATTGAACTAGGTATTGAGATACCGACGATCGAATCTCGGGCAAGTAACATACCGATGACAAAGGGAACAACGTATGTTGTTATGCGGTTTGACCGATAAAGATCTTCGTAGAATATGTGGGAGCCAATATGAGCATCCAGGTTCTGCTATTGGTTATTGACCGGAGACGTGTCTCGGTCATGTCTACATTGTTCTCGAACCCGTAGGGTCCGCACACTTAAAGTTCGATGACGGTTATATTATGAGTTTATGTGTTTTGATGTACCGAAGGTAGTTCAGAGTCCCGGATGAGATCGGGGACATGACGAGGAGTCTCTAAATGGTCGAGACATAAAGATCGATATATTGGATGACTATATTCGGACATCGGAAAGGTTCGAGTGATTCGGGTATTTTTCGGAGTACCGGAGAGTTACGGGAATTCGCCGGGGAGTATCTGGGCCTTATTGGGCTTTAGGGGAAAGAGAGAGGAGAGGCTGCACGCCCCCGAAGGCCTAGTCCGAATTGGACTAGGGGGAGGGGCTGCGCCCCCTCCTTCCTTCTCTTCTTTCTCCCCTTTCCTTGACTCCTACTCCTACTACTTGGAAGGGGGAATCCTACTCCCGGTGGGAGTAGGACTCCTCCGGGGCGCGCCATAGGGGCCGGCCCTCTCCCCCCTCCTCCGCTCCTTTATATACGTGGCCAGGGGCACCCCATAGACACAACAATTGATCTCTTGATCTCTTAGCCGTGTGCGGTGCCCCCCTCCACCATAATCCACCTCGATAATATCGTAGCGGTGCTTAGGCGAAGCCCTGCGTCGGTAGAACATCATCATCGTCACCACCCCGTCGTGCTGAGGTAACTCTTCCTCAAAGCTCGGCTGGATCGGAGTTCAAGGGACGTCATCGAGCTGAACGTGTGCTGAACTCGGAGGTGTCGTGCGTTCGGTACTTGATCGGTCGGATCGTGAAGACATATGACTACATCAATCGCGTTGTGCTAACGCTTCCACTTTCGGTCTACGAGGGTACGTGGACAACACTTTCCCCTCTTGGTGCTATGCATCACCATGATCCTGTGTGTGCGTAGGAATTTTTTTGAAATTACTACGTTCCCCAACAATACGATCATCCCGCGGAATGATTTGCCGGAAAATGGTTCTCTCTCAAAGCGGCTGCATTAGGGCAAGGGCCAAATGGTTATTTTTAGAATGCGCAAACATAAAGAAAATAGTCCCATCGGAAAGAGCTCAACGAACAGAGAACATGAGCGCTGGAATCACCTTAATTGGAGTTGTGGTTGAAAAGATACGGCCGGTTGAATGACAGGGACTAATCTGTGAAATAAATATTTACAGACAGGCCCTTGTCGGTTAAAACAGAAAGAGCACTAAAGAAAATACATTTTCAGAGAAAGAAAAGCGTATTCCTGACCGAAGGCAACATAAAGTACGTTTCCAGAAAAGGAAGATGTATTTCTATCTGAAGGCACGACAAAGTACGCTTTCGAAAGACGAAAACGTATCCAACACGGGGCGTCTCCACTTATGCCAGGTCAGCTAGCTGGTCAACCCCTGAGTGGCTGACTTGCGGGGCCTGCATGGAGGTAGGGCCTGCCCGGTCGGTCTTCTCCTTACACCCGCTCGAGCGCGAGCCTGGCCGAGGGAGGCGTCTGCCCCGATGACGATCGCCGGCGCGTCCGGCCACCTCTCAGGGTGCGTGACCTACCCAGAAGATCAGGGCGGAGAGAAGCATCGGATGGGGGTGGTTGCTGCCGCCGATGAGCTCTGTAGAGGAAGCAGCAGGGCCCGCGACGGAGAGGGGCTCCGGCCGTCGGTGAAGTAGGTGCTACGGTAGGGGAGGGGAAGGGCCGAGGCTACTGGGAGGCTCGCCGGACCTTCGGGGATGCTCTGGTGGTGGAGGAGCCGAGGGGGAGGCACGAGGTTGCCGGATTCAAGATGGACAGAGACGACGGCCACGGCAGCGGTGGAGGTCGGCGAATGGTTCCGGGAGGAACTGAGGAGCGTGGGGAGGCGTGGGGAGAGGCGGAGGGGCTGCTGGTGATCTCTAAATGGTCTCAGGTGGGCTATTTATAGCCGGGGCAAGGGCACCCGAGCTGAGCTCCACCGAGCGCGTCCGGCCGTGGCTTTGGTCGTGCCCAGGGGTCACGGGAAGGCACGGGAAGCCGACGAGCGGGAAGCGGACTACGCGCAGGAGCTCACGGAGTCGGGCAACACTCGCGAACGAGAGGGAGAAGAGGACAGGAGTGAGGAAGGCGATGATGCACACGGGCGCACCCTGTGCGGCCATTGGATCGACTCACCGGAGAAGAAAACGGAGGGGCAGAGGGATCCAGCATGAAGACGACGTCGAGGGGGAGCTGTACGACATTAATGAGGAGGCTAGAGCCGGTCGGAGTAGCGCTGCCGACGAGAACAGTGCATAGACCACCGTTTTGGCCGCCATTGTCTGTGGTCACCACTGACAACGCACGCTCTGGCATTCTACTCCATGCCAAACTATGTCTACAGCGTAGTCCATCCAAGGTAGAGTATTACTACGGTAAAGAAACAGGCATAGACAAAGGGAGCTGAGTAAACTAAGCTTCACAAGTTGGTTTTACCAAACTTGACCACATTCTAGAGATAAAACTAGATAGGTTAAAAGGTAAACTTGATGTCTGGGAGGCTTAGGGTAGCAAGGACTACGGTCCTGGGAATTATGAGGTCATTTGGACAAGTATTGAACATAGTTGCAGTGCAACTGCCAAATCTGGTCCAGAAACCAAATGATGAAGAAGCACTCACTAGGAGTGATGGATTGAGCTAAAACTTGGGAAAGCTTGATGATTTGGGCATATAATGATTCTGTAAAAATTTCATACCAAATGGACTTGCCAAGATGGTACTTCCTTCACAGCTATTATTTCTGCCCAGAAACTTGAGAAAAATCCTCAGGGCAAATGGCTAACTGAAATGAGCCAAAATTTTGTGGAGATAGGTTATATGGATATGAGAAGCCTCAGGAGAAAATTTAGCCAAAATGGAGCAAGATAAAATTTACTTGCTTGACAAACTGAAAATGTGGACGGAAACAGAGAATTGCTCCTGTGCTCACATAGTTCAATGGAATGAGATGAATCTTGGAGGAGTGTGATTATATGATCATTAGAGACTGATGGAAATGTTCCAGCTCATTTTGATCATCTATGACGGTACTTCCTTCACAGACAAACAATCTGAACAGAAACTTGAGAAAATTGCCAAGGAAGGTTGGATGGATGAATTGAGATGATTTTTGGTATCCAGAGGTTATTTATCAATGTTAATCACCCTGCAAAATTTCAGCTCAAATGGATCAATGGTTCAAGCACTTCCTTTGCAAAAATTTCAGACAGGGCACAAACTTGCATTGGATCATGTGCTCAAATTATGATCTTTGGAGCATGGGTTTGGATGGAAATGCTGAAGATATAGCAAGTACAAGCTCCACAAACTATTTGGGAATTTTCCTTGCTATACAAATGGTAGTTCCTTTGGAAAATGGCAGAAATGCAATATTGGCTTAAAATAGAAAAAGGCAATTTCCCTTATTTAAATGTGGCCAATATTTTTGCCAGAGCTAAGATTAGACATAAATATCATCTCCACATATTTTCATGAATTTAGGAGATGACTAGCTATGCCTTTGGATTTTATTCCTCAGATAGACAAGAAAAGGAATAAATCACAAATCAAAAAAATGTTGCATAGGACTTAGCAATATTTTTGCATATCCAAGATTTAGAAAGGTAGGAGGGTCTCTAGGAACAGATGGGATGATCAACAGATCAAGAGAAATGATGGCTCCTTTGCAAGCACAAAGGAAATATTTAAATTCCAAAAATTGGAATTGGGGTTTTGATGGATTGGAGATGATGCAGATGAGGTCTTCCCCACTAACAAAGACATGAGCAAGGTTTTGAAAGGTTGAAAATGAGAAGAATTCTCAGATTCATCCAGCAAACTTAGGAGAAAATTTGGAAAATGGTTGCCAGGAAAGAAATAACAACACAAAAATTGATAACCAATTTTGGGGCTGTTATAGAGAACATAAGAAGAAATTGTTTGTAGCTATTCTTTCCGACTGATCTATCCAAGAGTTCATACTAAAATAAAACATAAGAAGAAATTGTTTGTAGCTATTCTTTCCGACCGATCTATCCAAGAGTTCGTACTAAAATAACACCAAGTTATTATTTCCAATCAATCTATCAAGAGTTCCTACTAAAATAACACTAAGTTATTCTTTCTGATCGATCTATCAAGAGTTCGTACTAAAATGACACCAAAGCAAATTCAGATTCATAATACTCAATCCAACACAAAGAACCACAAAGAGTGCCCCAGGATTTCTACTGGAGAAACAAAAGACGAGAACGTGCATCAACCCCTATGCATAGATTACCCCAATGTCACCTCGGGAATCCGCGAGTTGAGTGCCAAAACACATATCAAGTGAATCAATATAACACCTGGTACGTCCATTTTGCATCGTGCTTTTATATTGATATTTATTGCATTATGGTCTGTTATTACACATTATATCACAATACTTATGCCTATTCACTCTTATTTTATAAGGTTTACATGAAGAGGAAGAATGCCGGCAACTGGAATTCTGGACGAGAAAAGGAGCAAATATTATAGACCTATTCTGCACAACTCCAAAAGTCCTAAAACTTCACGGAGCTTATTTTTGGAATATATAAAAAATATTGGGCGAAGAAAGAACTAGAGGGGGGCACCAACCAGCCACAAGGGTGGAGGGCGCGCCCCCCGACCTGGTGGGCCCACTGGGAGGCCTCCGGTGCCCATCTTCTGCTATATAGTGTCTTTTACCCTGGAAAAAAATCAAGAAGAAGCTTTCAGGACAAAGTGCCGCCGTCTCGAGGCGGAACCTGGGCAGAACCAAACTAGGGCTCCGGGGGAGCTGTTCTGCCGGGGAAACATCCCTCCGGGAGGGGGAAATCATCGCCATCGTCATCACCATCGATCCTCTCATCAAGAGGGAGTCAATCTCCATCAACATCATCACTAGCACCATCTCCTCTCAAACCCTAGTTCATCTCTTGTATTCGATCTTAGTCCCAAAACCTCAGATTGGTACATGTGGGTTGCTAGTAGTGTTGATTACTCCTTGTAGTTGATGCTAGTTGGGTTTTTTGGTGGAAGATCATATGTTCAGATCCTTAACGATAATTAAAACTCCTCTGATTATGATTATGAATATTCGTTGTGAGTAGTTACGTTTGTTCCTGAGGACATGGGAGAAGTCTTGTTGTAAGTAATCATGTGAATTTGGTATTCGTTCGATATTTTGATGGGATGTATGTTGTCTTTCCTCTAGTGGTGTTATGTGAACGTCGACTACATGACACTTCACCATTATTTGGGCCTAGGGGAAGGCACTGGGAAGTAATAAGTAGATGATGGGTTGATAGAGTGACAGAAGCTTAAGCCCTAGTTTATGCGGTGCTTAGTAAGGGGCTGATTTGGATCCATATGTTTCATGCTATGGTTAGGTTTACGTTAATTCTTCTTTCATAGTTGCGGATGCTTGCGAGAGGGGTTAATCATAAGTGTGATGCTTTTCCAAGGAAGGGCAGCACCCAAGCACCGGTCCACCCACATATCAAATTATCAAAGTAACGAACGTGAATCATATGAGCATGATGAAAACTAACTTGACAACAATTCCCATGTGTCCTCGGGAGCACTTTGCTTTATATAAGAGTTCGTCCAGGCTTGTCCTTGGCTACAAAAAGGATTGGGCCACCTTGCTGCATCTTAGTTACTTTGTTTACTTGTTACCCGTTACGATTTATCTTATCACACAACTATGTGTTACCGATAATTTCAGTGCTTGCAGAGAATACCTTGCTGAAAACCACTTGTCATTTCCTTCTGCTCCTCATTGGGTTCGAAACTCTTACTTATCAAAAGGACTACGGTAAATCCCCTATACTTGTGGGTCATCAAAACTCTTTTCTGGCGCCGTTGCCGGGGAGTGAAGCGCCTTTGGTAAGTGGAATTTGGTAAGGAAACATTTATATAGTGTGCTGAAATTTACAGTCACTTGTTACTATGGGAAATAATCCTTTGAGGGGTTTGTTTGGGGTATCTTCACCTCGACCGGAACCACCATTAGTTGCTCCTCAAACCTACTGTGCCTACTGAAAATATTTATTATGAAATTCCTTCGGGTATGATAGAGAAACTGCTAGCTAATCCTTATGCAGGAGATGGAACATTACATCCCGATATGCACCTAATCTATGTAGATGAAGTTTGTGGATTATTTAAGCTTGCAGGTATGCCCGAGGATGTTGCCAAGAAGAAGGTCTTCCCTTTATCTTTGAAGGGAAAGGCATTGACATGGTTTAGGCTATTAGATGATATTGGATCATGGAACTACAACCGATTGAAGTTGGAATTTCATCAGAAGTTTTATCCTATGCATCTAGTTCATCATGATCGGAATTATATATATAATTTTGGGCCTCGTGAAGGAGAAAGTATCGCTCAAGCTTGGGGGAGGCTTAAGTCAATGTTATATTCATGCCCCAATCATGAGCTCTCAAGAGAAATTATTATTCAAAAAATTTATGCTCGGCTTTCTCATAATGATCGATCCATGCTCGATACTTCTTGTATTGGTTCCTATATGAAGAAGGATATTGGATTCAAATGGGATTTACTGGAAAGAATTAAACGCAACTCTAAATATTGTGATCTCGATGAAGGTAAGGAGTCAGGTATAAACCTTAAGTTTGATTGTGTTAAATCTTGTATGGATACCGATGCTTTTTGTGATTTTAGCACTAAATATGGACTGGACTATGAGATAGTAGCTTATTTCTGTGAATCTTTTGCTACTCATGTTGATCTCCCTAAGGAGAAGTGGTTTAAATATCATCCTCCCGTTGAAGTTAAAGTAGCTGAAGCTGTTAAAGTTGAAGAAGAAACTATTATTTATAACGTTGATCCTATTGTTCCCACTGCTTATATTGAGAAACCGCCATTCCCTGTTAGAATAAAGGATCATGCTAAAGCTTCAACTGTGGTTTGTAAGAGTTATACTAAAGCACCTACACCTTCTAAACAAATTTAAGTTGAACCTAGTATTTCTGTGGTTAAAGATCTCTTGGTTGATAATATTGATGGGCATGTTATTTACTTATGTGATGAAGCTGCTAGAATTGCTAAACCTGATACTAAAGACAAACATAGACCTGTTGTTGGCATGCCTATTGTTTCTATTAAAATAGGAGATCATTGTTATCATGGCTTATGTGATGTGGGTGCTAGTGTGAGTGCAATTCCTTATACCTTATATAAAGAAATTATGAATGTATTGCACCTGCTGAGATAGAGGATATTGATGTTACTATTAAGCTTGCTAATAGAGATACTATATCGCCGATTGGAATTGTTAGAGATGTTGAAGTCTTGTGTGGGAAGATAAAATATCCTAGTGATTTTCTTGTTCTTGCTTCCCCACAAGATATTTTTTGTCCCATTATATGTGCTAGACCCTTCTTGAATACTGTCAATGCTAGGATAGACCGCGAGAAAGATATTGTTACTGTTGGTTTGGGAGATATGTCTCATGATTTTAATTTCTCTAAATTTCATAGACAACCCCATGATAAAGAATTGCCTAGTAAAGATGAAATAATTGGTCTTGCTTCTATTGCTGTGCCTCCTAATGATCCTTTAGGACAATATTTGCTAGACCATGAAAATGATATGTTTATGAATGAAAGAAGGGAAATAGATGAAGTATTCTTTAATCAGGGACCTATTTTGAAACACAATTTGTGTGTTGAAATCCTTGGGGATCCTCCCCCACCTAAGGGTGATCCCGTGTTTGAGCTTAAACAATTACCTAATGCTCTGAAATATGCTTATCTTGATGAAAAGAAGATATATCCTGTTATTATTAGTGCTAACCTGTCAGAGCATGAAGAAAGGAAATTATTGAAAACTCTAAAGAAGCACCGTGCCACTATTGGATATACTCTTGATGATCTTAAGGGCATTAGTCCAACTTTATGTCTGCACAAAATAAAATTGGAGAAAGATGCTAAACCGGTTGTTGATCATCAACAACGGTTAAATCCTAAGATGAAAGAAGTGGTAAGGAATGAAATACTAAAGCTTCTGGAGCCAGGTATAATTTATCCTATTGCTGATAGTCAATGGGTGAGTCCTGTTCATTGTGTCCCTAAGAAGGGAGGTATTACTGTTGTTCCAAATGATAAGAATGAATTGATTCCAGAAAGAATTGTTACACGTTATAGAATGGTAATTGATTTTCGTAAATTGAAGAAAGCTACTAGAAAAGACCATTACCATCTACCTTTTATCGATCGAATGCTAGAGAGACTATCCAAACATACTCACTTTTGCTTTCTAGATGGTTATTCTGGTTTCTCACAAATACATGTATCAAAAGAAGATCAAGAGAAAACCACTTTTACTTGCCCTTTCGGTACCTTTGCTTATAGACGCATGCCTTTTGGTTTATGTAATGCACCTGCTACCTTTCAAAGATGTATATATGACTGCTATATTCTCTGACTTTTGTGAAAAGATTGTTGAGGTTTTCATGGATGATTTCTCCGTTTACGGAACTTCTTTTGATGATTGCTTAAGCAACCTTGATCGAGTTTTGCAGAGATGTGAAGAAACTAATCTTGTTTTGAATTGGGAGAAGTGCCACTTTATGATTAATGAAGGTATTGTCTTGGGGCGTAAAATTTCTGAAAGAGGTATTGAAGTTGATAAAGCTAAAGTAGATGCTATTAAAAGATGGCGTGTCCTAAAGATATGAAAGGTATAAGTAGTTTCCTTGGTCATGCTGGTTTCTATAGGAGGTTTATTAAAGACTTCTCTAAAATTTATAGGCCTCTCACTAATCTCTTGCAAAAAGATGTTCCTTTTGTTTTTGATGATGATTGTTTAGAAGCCTTTGAAACACTCAGGAAAGCCTTAATTTCTGCACCTATTGTCCAACCACCTGATTGGAACTTGCCTTTTGAGATTATGTGTAATGCTATTGATTATGCTGTGGGTGTTGTTCTAGGACAAAGAGTTGATAAGAAGTTAAATGTTATTCATTATGCTACCAAAACTCTAGACAGTGCTCAAAGAAATTATGCTACTACTGAAAAAGAATTCTTAGCAGTGGTGTTTGCTTGTGATAAGTTTAGACCTTATATTGCTGATTCCAAAGTAACTGTTCACACAGACCATGTTGCTGTACGTCTCCAACGTATCTATAATTTTTGATTGTTCCATGCTATTATATTATCCATCTAGGATGGTTTATATGCATTTATATGCTATTTTATATGATTTTTGGGACTAACCTATTAACCTAGAGCCCAGTGCCAGTTTTTTTCCTTGTTTGTGAGTATCGCAGAAAAGGAAAACTAAACGGAGTCCAATTGACCTGAAATTCAAAGGAGATTGTTTTTGGACCAGAAGAAGCCCACGGAGCATCAGAGATGGGCCAGAAGAGTCCCGAGGCCACCATGAGGGTGGGGAGCGCGCCCTACACCCCTGGGCGCGCCCCTGCCTCGTGGCCACCTCGGGGACCCCCCCTGACTTGTTCCCGATGCCAACACCTCTTATATATACCCAAACTTCCAGAAAGAAACCTAGATCGGGAGTTCGATCGCCGCAAGCCTCTGTAGCCACCAAAAACCAATCGGGGCCCTGTTCCGGCACCCTGTCGGAGGGGGCATCCCTCATTGGTGACCATCTTCATCATCCCGGCGCTCTCCATGACGAGGAGGGAGTAGTTCACCCTCGGGGCTGAGGGTATGTACCAGTAGCTATGTGTTTGATCTCTCTCTCTCTCATGTTCTTGAGGTGGTACGAGCTTGACGTATCGCGAGCTTTGCTATTATAGTTGGATCTTATGATGTTTCTCCCCCTCTACTCTCTTGTAATGGATTGAGTTTTCCCTTTGAAGTTATCTTATCGAATTGAGTCTTTAAGGATTTGGGATCACTTGATGTATGTCTTGCATGTGCTTATTTGTGGTGACAATGGGATATTCACGTGATCCACTTGATGTATGTTTTGGTGATCAACTTGCGGGTTCCGTAACATTGTGAACTTATGCATAGGGGGTGGAACACGTTTTCGTCTTGACTCTCCGGTAGAAACTTTGGGGCACTCTTTGAAGTTCTTTGTGTTGGTTGAATAGATGAATCTGAAATTGTGTGATGCATATCGTATAATCATACCCGCGGATACTTGTGGTGACATTGGAGTATCTAGGTGACATTAGGATTGTCGGAGTAAATGGCCACGGGTAGCCTAACCGACTGCCCCTGGTTCTTCTAAAAAATTATCAGGCCTTTTGGCCTTCAAGCACTCCAAGCATCGGACCACCTCCCCTGGCCGGCTACCTCTGAAGCCGACTCACGGAAGGCAGCCCAGCCTCAAC